>NC_073304.1:233356085-233436085 GCF_027595985.1 Sorex araneus | reverse complement strand
TCAGAGTCTTCCTGGGCCAGGGGCCAGGCCAGGGTTGGCCTCGTGCCAGGCTTGTGCCCCAGCCCCTGTAGCACTGTCGCCCCGGTGCCTGTCGATTTGCTCGAGCGGGCGCCAGTAACGTCTCCATTCACACCTGCCGCGTGCTAGTATAGCCCGGTGGCATACGGGGGGCCCTTTCGGGGTCAGGGGAACGAGGACCGTCGTTGTTTCTGTGCTTGGCATGTCGGGTACACCACGGGGAGCTTGCCAGGCTCTGCCGTGCGTGGTGCATGCTGCGTGGTGCCCAGGCCACGTCTCCGGAGCAGCCTCAGAGGGGCAGCGGGGGTCTCTGTGCCCGCGCGTAGGTTGCTGGGCTGTGTTCCGTCCTCAGCGTCCCTTTAACTTGAGTCACCTCAGGCGGACTCCAGTGTGGGTTCTGCCCCCTCGCTCCGTGGCAGGCTGCCCGCGCTCGCCACTGGGAGACCCATGGGAGGGCCCGTCCCTGCCCCATGCCCCTCCCCCGCCGTCCAGCCAGCTCCCTCACCGCCATGACACTGTGGTTGTGTCCCCACCCCTCCTCCCTCCCCCATAGCAAACGTTTCTGCACGCAGCAGCTCTGTGCAAATGTCGTCTCCCGTTTGCCCGCGGGCGGGTGGACCTTCGCAATCGATTCTTAGACCCGCAGAGAGCGCTGGGTCAAAGGTCGGCGTGGCTAATATCAGCAATATTATCCTTGCTAATAATACATAATGCAGAGTGTATCTGAGCTTTCTCCGCTAAGCGGCAGATAGACTGGCTCGGGGACAGGAACCAACACCCGGAGAGGCGCGGGGAGCGGGGAGCCCTGCCCGCTGCCTCCCACCCCTCCCGCCCCTCCCACCCCTCCTGTGCACCTGGAAACTCCTCGTCCGCTTCTCACAGCTCCTGGCCAAGCGGGTTTTTTTTTTTTTCTGATTACTTGGGGTTTGGGGATTTTTGTTTGTTTGTTTGTTTGTTTGGGGGGTCACACCTGGCAGTGCTCAGAACTGACTCCTGGCTCTGTGCTCACAAGTCACTCCTGGTGGGTGCAGGGGCCCCTGGGCCCCTAGGAGATGCCGGGAATCAAACCTGGGTCGGCCCCGGGCCAGGCAGGCGCCCTCCCCGCTGCCCTGTCATCTGGCCACTGGTCGACTGTCCTCTGCGAGCGCGGACGGAGAGAGGTCAAGGCCCCCACCCCCGGCTAGCAGAGGGTCAGAGCCCCCACCCGCTGCCCCGTAATGCCGGGCCCTCCCCTTCCACCCTACAGCTCCAGCCCAGAGAGCCTGAGCGACCCCAGGGCCTGGGCACAGCCCCCCGGGCCACTCACTGTGTCCCTGCCCAGCTTCCGTCTGAGGCTCCACCCCCCGCACCCCCCCACAGTGCTCAGGGCAGCCCCAGAATCTGGCACCGAAGACCCGTGGAGCAGGCCAGCCTGGGCCCCGTGCCCGGAGAGGGACCCTGACCCACCCGCAGCCGTGTCCCAGGGAGGAGTCTGGGCCCCATAACCGGGCACCCAGGCCCCGTGCCAGCCTTGGGGCCTTCGGGCCAGCCCTGTGCCCCTCACAGGCCGGGAGTCCGGGCTGCCTCAGGCCACTTTGGAAAACCGTTTTTTGGTTGTTTGGGGTTTTTTTTTTCTTTTTTTTTTGTGACGGTGGTAGGAGCACCTGGAAAGGAGTCCGCCCTTTCCTTGAAAGTGGCCGCCGGTATAATTGGGCTGAGCCCAGTCAAATCATATTTACCCCGATTTTTCACTTGCTGGGGAACACGCCTCACAATTAATGCTGATGGCGTAATTAATTCCCATTTACATTAATTAAATTAAATTAAAACATGAAACTGGTTTCTTAATCTACTCCCAAGAAGTTGGGAAGACGTAATTGCTATGAAGCCAGATAGGCCAAATTAGGAGTATATTTAACATACTTATTAAATGCCACTTAGTAGTTCTGATTGGGATTTTTAGGGTCTAATTAGCGTCTAATTAACTTGCTATAGGCTATCTTTTCACAATACCCATTAAATTTCAGAAACCCCCTTTTATAAACAGGCGGCCACGCCAGGAAAAGATTGAGCATTGTTCCCGGCTACGTTAATCAGGAGACATCGGCGTGGTGGCGTGTTTTGTCTATAAATACCACGCTTATTAAAACTCAGCCAGTGTTGCTTCTCATCATTAATTGCTGTTTAATCAACTTCAGATAAACGAGGGAATCTCTGAGACCAGCTGTCATTGCTGGAGACAGATGAGGAGCTGAAAAAACGAGAGGGTGAGGTGATGAGAGGAGGTGAGGGAAGAGGTGATGAGAGGAGGTGATGGGGAGAGGAGATGAGGGAGGTGATGAGAGGAGGTGATGAGAGAGGGTGATCGGGAGGAGGTGAGGGAGGAGGTGATGGGGAAGATGTGAAGGGGAAGGAGGTGAGGGAGGAGATGATGGTGAGAGGAGGTGAGAGAGGCGGTGATGGGGGAGGAGGTGAGGGAAGAGATGATGGGGAGGAGGTGAGGGAAGAGGTGATGGGGAGAGGGGGTGAGGGAAGAGGTGATGGTGAGGAGGTGAGGGAGGGGGTGATGGGGGAGGAGGTGAGGGAAGAGGTGATGGGGAGGAGGTGAAGGAGGAGGTGATGGGGAGGAGGTGAGGGAGGGGTGATGGGGGAGGAGGTGAGGGAGGGGGTGATGGGGAGGAGGTGAGGGAGGAGGTGAGGGAGGAGGTGAGGGAGGGGGTGATGGGAAGAGGAGGTGATGGGAAGAGGAGATGATAGGGAGGAGGTGAGGGAGGGGTGATGGGGGAGGAGGTGAGGGAGGAGGTGAGGGAAGAGGTGATGGGGAGGAGGTGAGGGAGGGGGTGATGGGGAGAGGAGGTGATGGGGAGGAGGTGAGGGAGGAGGTGATGGGTGAGAAGGTGAAGGAGGAGGTGATGGGGAGGAGATGAGGGTGAGGGGGTGATGGGGGAGGAGGTGAAGAAGGAGGTGAGGGAGGAGGTGATGGGGGAGGAGGTGATGGAGGAGGTGAGGGAGGAGGTGAGGGAGGAGGTGAGGATGCAGGTTGCAGTGTGCGTCCTGAGGTCACCATACGTGCTCCCCTACCTGCTCTCCGTACTGTTCTTACCCAGAGAGACCATTTCCCAGAAACTGCCTGCCGTAGAGACAGGCCCGCGGGGACAGCCGGGGGGCAGGGGGACACTGGCGGGGGGACGTGCACGGTGGAGCAATGGGTGTCGGGCCACTGGGTGGCTGAAGCCGACCGTGGGCGGCCCTGTAACTGCGTCTCACGGCGACTCGGCTAACAATAAATAGCTGAAAATGCAAGAAGCAGGAGCCGAGCCGCCCGCGTGTGCCAGTCACGGGCCTTTGCTCCTCCGTGGAGGCTGTGTGAGGGGGCGCGTTACTCAGCCTCTCTGGGCCCGGTGCCCCCGGCTGGCGCAGGGAGGCGGGTCAGGGGCAGCGTCAGCCCGAGCGCCACTCACAGCCGGCCCCGACCCCCCCCCCCCCCCGCAGCTGATGGCCTGGGAGCCCGCGCAGGAGGAGGAGGTGACCCTGGTGACCGCCCGGCCCAACTTCCAGGACACCATCCACGTGGGCTTCGTGTCGGGCCTGAAGAAGTTCACGGAGTACTTCACGTCCGTGCTGTGCTTCACCACCCCGGGGGACGGGCCCCGAAGCACCCCCCAGCTGGTGCGCACCCACGAGGACGGTAGGCACCCCTCTGCTGCTCCCTCACCCCTGCACCCTCACCCCTGCTCCCTCACCCTTGCTCTCCTCACCCTGCACCCTCACCCTGCATCCTCTCCCCTGCTCTCCTCACCCTGCACCCTCACCCCTGCTCCCTCATCCCTGCTTTCCTCACCCTGCACCCTCAGCCCTGTTCTCACCCTGCACCCTCAGCCCTGCTCCTCTCACCCCTGCTCTCTAACCCTGCACCCTCACCCCTGCTCTCCTCACCCTATGCCCTCACCCCTGCTTCCCTCACCCCTGTTTCCCTCACCCCTGCTCTCCTCACCCTGCACCCTCACCCCTGCTCCCCTCATCCTGCACCCTCAGCCCAGCTCCCCTCACCCCTGCTCTCTAACCCTGCACCCTCACCCTGCATCCTCTCCCCTGCTCTCCTCACCCCTGCTCCCCTCATCCTGCACCCTCAGCCCTGCTCCCCTCACCCCTGCTCTCTAATCCTGCACCTTCACCCTGCACCCTCTCCCCTGCTGCCCTCATCCTGCACCCTCACCCCTGCTCCCCTCATCCCTGCTTTCCTCACTCTGCACCCTCACTCTGCTCCCCTCACCCCTGCTCTCTAACCCTGCACCCTCCCTGCTGTGTCCCTCACCCCTGTACCTGTGCCCCCTGTACCCCTTACCCCTCCGCTCTGCACCCTCCCTGCCAGCTCCCCTTCCCCCAGGCCAGGCTGGCGTCACGGGCCATGGCCACCCCGACCTTGTGGGTGGCCTGGGCACGTGGAGGGCCAGTGCCCTTGAGTCTCCCGTCCGGGGCGCTGATGGGCACCGGGTGGGGCCTCTTTCGGGGCACAGTGCCGGGTCCTGTGGGGCACCTGAGCTTCAGCGAGATCCTGGACACGTCGCTCAAGGTCAGCTGGCAGGAGCCGGGCGAGAAGAACGGGGTCCTCACAGGTAGGCCCGGGGCTGCGGGTGTCCCCCCCCGCCCCCGCAGGGCGTCCCCACCCCTCCCCCACGCCCTCCACCTGGCCGCCCGCAGGGTACCGCATCTCCTGGGAGGAGTTCAACCGTACCAACACGCGCGTCACCCACTACCTGCCGAGCGCCACGCTGGCCTACCGCGTCACCGGGCTCACGGCCCTCACCACCTACTCCATCGAGGTGGCCGCCATGACCGCCAAGGGCCAGGGCCACGTGTCCGCCTCCACCATCTCCTCGGGGGTGCCGCCAGGTGGGTGCCCGCCCTGGCCCGCCTCAGCGCCCCCCCCCGTGCCTGCGGGCGGCGGCGGGAGGCAGAGGGCCCACCCCCCGACTGCTGTGCCCCCCTTTCCTTGGCAGAGCTCCCCGGGGCGCCCACCAACCTGGGCATCTCCAACATCGGGCCCCGCTCGGTCACCTTGCAGTTCCGGCCGGGCTACGACGGGAAGACGTCCATCTCCCGCTGGCTGGTGGAGGCCCAGGTGAGCCCCGCCCCCGGCCAGCTTCCCCGGTGGCTCCACTGCCCCCTCGCACCCAGGCCCCTGCCCCAGGGCCCTTGTCGCGGCTGAGCACCAGCCTCGGGGCCCTTTGGAGGACGCTTCCCGGGGCCCGACGCTAGGGCAGCGGGGAGGGCGCCTGCCCCGCACACAGCCAGCCCGGGTTCCATTGCCGGCGGCCCCCCCCCCGCCTGGCCCCCCAAGCACCCCCAGGAGCGATCCCTGAGCACAGAGCCAGGAGTCAGCCCCGAGCACCCCTGCGTGTGGCCCCCAACCCGAGTCAATAGGAAAGCCCGCCCTCAGCCCGGACCCGGGGTGCACGCGGGGCCCCGCACCTACCCCCCAGGTTCCCCACCTGACTCTGCTGCCGTTTCTGAATCCCGGGGTGCAGACACAGCCGGGGGCCGGGAGGGGCTAGACCCGTCTAGACCACAGGAGGATTGGACCCCCCGCCCGAGTCCGTTTGAGGGTCAGCGGGGAAGGTGGCCCGGATGCGCCTGGGGCCGAGCGGGACCCGGGGCGGGGTGCCCCCGCAGGCCGCCCACCCCCCTTCCCTGCAGGTGGGCGCGGTGGGGGAGGGCGAGGACTGGCTGCCCGTGCACCAGCTGGCCGGCGCGCCCGACGCCCGCTCCATGGAGGTGCCCGACCTCAACCCCTTCACCTACTACAGGTAACGGCGGCGCCCGGGGGCGAGGGGAGGGGTGGGGGGAGGGGGTGTGTGGCCCCAGCCCGGCCGGTCCAGCCCTCTCTACCTCGCACCCCTCCCCCTGCCCCAGCTTCCGCATGCGCCAGGTCAACATCGTGGGCACCAGCCCGCCCAGCCAGCCTTCTAGAAAGATCCAGACGCTCCAGGCCCCGCCGGACATGGCCCCGGGCAACGTGACGCTGCGCACGGCCAGCGAGACCAGCCTGTGGCTCCGCTGGGTGGTGAGGCCTGGGCGGAGGGGCGGGGGGGAGGGGGCGGTTGGGTATCTCAGCCCTCCCCCGCCGGCCAGGGCACCCACTCCGGGCCGTCCCACACTCCTTCCTTAAGGGGGTGGGGCCCACCAAACAGTGCTCAGGGCCCACGGGGCACGGCTCTGGCCTCCCCTGTCCGGTCTGGTGAGCCGGGGCACGGCGGGGCTGACCCCTCTGTGTCGGGGCCCAGTGAGAGCTCGGCGGCCCCCTGCCCCAGACCCCCGCCCTACCAGCCAGGCTGCGAGTCCCAGGGTGTCCCCGGCCTGTCTGGGGAGCTCGGGAGAGGACAGTCCCCCCGGCGTGCCCAGGAGGCAGCGCCCACCACGCAGAGCGTGAAGCCAGGTCCCCTTGCCGGCTTTGCCCAGTGCTGTCCACGCCCACGGCGGGTGGCCTCAGCGCGGGCACGGCACTGACAGCCACGGGGTCCCTGTCCACAGGCACCGGGAAGGGAGGGCAGGGCGGGCCCCTGAAGGCCACGCCCCCGCAGGCCACGCCCCCGCAGGCCACGCCCCCACCCCGTGCCGCCGCAGCCCCTCCCCGAGCGTCCACGGGCACCGGGAAGGGAGAGCAGGGCGGCCCCCCCAAGTCCACACCCCTGCAGGCCACGCCCCCTGCAGGCCACTGCCCCGCATGCCACCCCTGCAGACCACGCCCCCACAGGCCACGCCCTGCGGGCCACGCCCCCTGCAACCCCTTCACACACACACACCCCCCCCTTGCCGCCGCAGCCCCTCCCCGAGCGGGAGTACAACGGGAACCCCGAGTCGGTGGGCTACAAGATCAAGTACAGCCGGGCGGACGGGCGCGGGCGGACGCTGAGCCACGTGGTGGCCGACCGCGCCGAGCGCGAGTTCACCATCGAGGACCTGGAGGAGTGGACGGAGTACCGCGTGCAGGTGCAGGCCCTCAACGCCATGGGCAGCGGGCCCTGGAGCCCCGCCCTGCTGGCCCGGACCCGCGAGTCAGGTGCGGCCCGCCGCCCCCCTGCGACCCTCAGCCGTCCCGAGACGGGAGGGGGGCTGGGCTGGGAGAACCTTCCAGAATGCCGGCACCACCCCCCAGAGGCCAGAGCTCGCCATGGAAGGGAGCAGAGAGAGAAAGGGCCGGGGTGAAGGCGCTCGCCAGGCCCGTGGCCAGCCCCGCTTCCATCACCGGCCTGTGACCCCTGGGCCCGCCAGGAGTGAGCACTGAGCACAGAGTCGGGAGTCAGTCCTGAGCACAGAGCCGGGAGTCAGCCTTGAGCACAGAGACAGGAGTGAGCCCTGAGCACAGATTCGGGAGTCAGTCCTGAGCACAGAGCCGGGAGTCAGCCCTGAGCACAGAGCCGGGAGTCAGTCCTGAGCACAGAGCCGGGAGTCAGCCCTGAGCACTGCCAAATCACAGAAGAGTCCCCCACCCGGGCCTGGCTAAGGCCCTCATTCATCCGCACGTGGCCCCTGAGCCGTGGCTCTTTACTGGCCCCTTTCAGGCGGCAGGTCCCCCACTCCCCGTCTGCTCAGGGGTCACGGGCTCACTGGGGCCACCGAGACCCCGGGCTGGGGAGAATCTGGGAGCGTGGGCCGCGTTGCCCTGGGGCCGGATACCCCCCACCCGCCTGCCTGTGGGGTCCCCGGGCGGCTTCACCCCTCACCCCTCACCCCTGCCCGCCCTCCCTCCACAGTGCCGTCGTCCGGCCCCACCAACGTGTCCGCGCTGGCCACCACGTCCAGCAGCATGCTGGTCCGCTGGAGCCAGATCCCCGAGGCCGACCGCAACGGGCTGGTGCTGGGGTACAAGGTGCGTGGGGGGCGGGCGAGGGGGCTCCGGGGAGGGACGCGGCCCCCAGCGTCCCCGCGCCCCGTGCTCCCGCCCCGTGCTCCCGCCCGGCCTACGAGTCAGCACGGCCCAGAGGGGCGCGGGCGCTGCCGGCCCTGCGGCCTGGGTGCCCGGACCCCGCGTGGGGCCCTCCGGGCGCTTGGCCGAGTCGCGCCCCCCCCCGCCCCGCCCCGCGCTGAGCCCCGCCCGGCGCAGGGGTCCGAGTCGCGCCCCCCCACTGTCCCGGCCCCGCGCTCAGCCCCGCCCCGCTCAGGGGTCCGAGTCGCGCCCCCCCCCGCCCCCCGCCGGCCCGCGCTGAGCCCCGCCCGGCGCAGGGGTCCGAGTCGCGCCCCCCCACTGTCCCGGCCCCGCGCTCAGCCCCGCCCCGCGCAGGGGTCCGAGTCGCGCCCACCCCGCCCCCCCCCGCCCGCGCTGAGCCCCGCCCCCGGCAGGTGGTGTACCGGGAGAAGGACTCGGAGGCGCCCGCCCGCTTCTGGCTGGTGGAGGGCAACGCGTCGCGCAGCGCCCAGCTCGTGGGCCTGGGCAAGTACGTGCTGTACGAGGTGCGCGTGCTGGCCTTCACGCGCGTGGGCGACGGCAGCCCCAGCCACCCGCCCGTGCTGGAGCGCACGCTGGACGACGGTGAGCCCCGGCCCCGTACCCGCGCGGCCCCCGCGCCCCGCGTGGGGGGCCGACAGGAATGCCAGACGGGGGGGGGGGGGAGGCTGGAGCGATAGCACAGCGGGAGGGCGTTGGCCTTGCACGCGGCCAACCCGGGTTCGATCCTTAGCATCCTATAGAGACCCCAGAGCACCGCCAGGGGTGATTCCTGAGTGCAGAGCCAGGAGGAACCCTGAGCATCGCCGGGTGTGACCCAAAAAGAAAAAAAAAAAGGAACGCCAAGGGGGACCGCCCCCCACCCTGAGTCTGTTCCCGCTGCCCGCAGAGCCCAGGGTCAGCTCCTGCCCCTCACGCTCAGGGCTCCCACCTGACCCCCACATGCAGGGGTGAGGCTGAGTGCAACGGGCTGAACAGAGACTCGTTCCATCGTCTGCACCGCCAGGATCGCTTCCCGAGCACAGAGCCAGGAGTAACCCCAGGCACTGTGGGGGGGCACCAGAGAGTCTGGGAGAGACACAGGACGCCCCCAGATGCCACTTCCGGGCTCCTCAGTGGAGCCTGGCAGTGTGGGCGCAGGGCAGAGGCGCCCAGATCAAAGCCGGGGGGTGCAGGGGTGAGGAGGGCAGCCCACAGACTCGGCCGGAGCACCCCACAGCTCGGGCCCCTCTCTGCAGACCCCAGAGCCAGGGACCCCCTCGGCACCCCCACCAGCCAGTATGGGTATGGCCAGGACCCCCCCAAGCGTCCCCGCGTCCTGCCTGAGGTCCCAGGAGAGCCCCCCGCCCTGCTGTGGAGCTGGGCCTGGTGCTGTCCGGCCGCCACACTGTCCCCGCTTCTCCCTGCCCCCCAGTGCCCGGCCCCCCCGTGGGCATCCTCTTCCCGGAAGTGAGGACCACCTCGGTGCGGCTGATCTGGCAGCCCCCCGCCGCCCCCAATGGCATCATTCTGGGTGAGTCCTGTTTGTCTCCCCACAGTGACCCACCGCTGCTGGGGTGGCCGGGGACAGGCAGCCCCCCCCCCCGGGACGCGGGGGGCGGGGCGGGGGGGACGGACCCTGTGTCAGGCTCTGCGCTGTTTCCTCACTGGCAAGGGACAAGCGAAGCTGGGAAGTATCTCCAGCCCCGCCCCAGGCCCATCAGAGCCCTCCCCCTCCCCTTGCGGCCTCAGCCTCCACAGCTGGGAGGTGGGGAGGCCAGAGGCCAAAGTTGGGGTCCCTTGAGGTGTCCCTTAAGGTCCACTGGTTTTATTTTTTGTTTTGACTTGGAGGGGGGGTGTGGAGGGGCTACACCCAGCAGGGGAACATGCAGTTCGGGGGGCCATCCCTAGCCCTCCTGCACGCAGAACAGGGGCTCAACCTTTGCAGTTGTCACCCTGGCCCCGTTGATTATCTTTGTTCCCCAAATATTGCTGCCCCCCGCCCCGCGCCCCCCCCCCCCCACACACACCCTGCCCAGATAACGGGCCGTGTGGTAAACCTCAGTTGCTGTTCCCAACGGCGGCCAGCAGGGGGCGCGCTGGCCAGCTCCCAGCCGCTCTCCGGGCCCCTGGACGTTAGGTAGAGACCAGGGGGCAGGGTCACCCCCCAGCCCCGCCCCGGGCCGCTCCCAGCCTCCCGCCCCCCGCTCGCAGCCTACCAGCTTACCCACCGCCTCAACGCCACCGCGGCCAGCGCGGCAGCCGTGGAGGTGCTGGCCCCCAGCGCCCGCCAGTACACGGCCACCGGCCTCAAGCCCGAGTCCGTCTACCTGTTCCGCATCACGGCGCAGACCCGCAAGGGCTGGGGGGAGGCGGCCGAGGCCCTGGTGGTGACCACGGAGAAGAGAGGTGAGGCCCCCCGGGACCGGAGTGGGGGGGGGCGGGAAAGGGGGCCGGGGAAGGGGGTGCTGGCAGAGAGGACACGGGCCGCCCCATGCCCTGGCTCTGTATGCCCCTCGCCCAAGCTGGGGGTCCCCGGCAGCAGCGCGCCCCTCCACTGGGGTCCGGGGAGCACCGCGCCCCTGCACTGGGGGTCCCCGGCAGCCCAGCGCCCCTCCACTGGTGTCCCCGACGGCCCAGCGCCCCTCCACTGGTGTCCCCGACGGCCCAGCGCCCCTCCACTGGGGTCCCCGGCGGCCCAGCGCCCCTCCACTGGGGTCCCCGGCGGCACCGCGCCCCTCCACTGGGGGCCCCCGGCGGCACCGCGCCCCTCCACTGGGGTCCCGGCGGCACCGCGCCCGTCCACTGGGGGTCCCCGGCAGCACCGCGCCCGTCCACTGGGGGTCCCGGGAGCACAGCGCGGCGCCTCTCGGGGGCTGGTGCGTGGACACGGGCTGCAGCCACACCGCCCCGGGTCACGGGACGGGCACCCCCCACCCCACAAGCCTGTAGGGGCCCTGGGGGGCAGTGAGGGGGGCGGGACCAGCCCCGGCCGAGGGAGGGTGGGCGTCCCGGGGCCTCTCGGCGACGCAGGGTGGGCGCCGCTCACCGCCTCGCCCCCGCAGTGCGCCCGCAGCCCCCCGGCAGGCCGGCCGTGCGGCAGGAGGACGTGGGCGCGCGCAGCGTGCTGCTGGGCTGGGAGCCGGGCGCCGACGGCCTCTCGCCCGTGCGCTACTACACGGTGCAGGCCCGCGAGCTGCCCGCCGGCCGCTGGACGCTGCACTCGGCCTCCGTCAGCCACAACGCCTCGGCCTTCCTCGTGGACAGGTGAGCCCCGGCCCTGCCACGTTCCCGAGGGGGATCCGGGGGGTGCCCAGGGGACCTGCCCCGCCCCTGGCCCCACCCCCACCCCGGCCAGAGTCCCAGGGGGTCTGAAGGGAGCCGCGCCTGGCGGGACGGGAGGCAGCTGGCTTCTGCTCCCCCGAATGAGGGGCGCCCCCAGGCTGGCCGGGCTCGGGGCCTGGCCAGGAGCTCAGGTCACCAAAGGTCACCTGGCGACCTCTCCTCTGGGCCTCACGGTCCCCTCCATGTGACAGCCCGGACAGCCCTGTCCCCCTTTCCCCTGCAGAGACGGGGACGGGGGACAGTGAGGGACAGCCCCTGGGGGACCCGCAGGGACCCTGCAGAGTCAGGGACGGGGACAGCCCGGGGGGACCCTGCACCCCCTGAGCCCGGTGTCCCTGCAGGCTGAAGCCCTTCACGTCCTACAAGTTCCGGGTGAAGGCCACCAACGACATTGGGGACAGTGAGTTCAGCGAGGAGTCGGAATCGCTGACCACTCTGCAGGCGGGTCAGTGCCCGGCCACTCTCTGGGCCTGCCGCGCCCCCCTCAGGGCCCCTGGCCGCTCTTCTGCAGGGGGGGAGATGCTCTGGGGAAGCCCCCCTGGAGGCCCGCGGGGTCTCTCACAGCACCCGGCCAGCAGGAGCCCCAGGTCCCCCCTGCCCTGTGCCCGGGCATGGGGCGGCCACCGGGGGTCCGACGTCCCTGGGCTCTGGGCCTGGGCTCCAGCCCGTCCACCTGCTCCTGCGAAGGGGTGCCGCTGCCCCCCTGCAGCCTGCAGGCTCCGTCCCCCCAAGCAAGCCCCCTCTCTCCGCAGCCCCCGACGAAGCGCCCACCATCCTCTCGCTGACCCCACACACCACCACGTCGGTGCTGATCCGGTGGCAGGTACGTGGGCCTGAGTCGACACGCGTCACACAGACGGACAGGCACACACACACGTGAACCTGCAAACGCACGCGGGCTTGAAGGCACTCAAATGTGCACACACGTTGGCACAGACAGGTGTGCACACAGACATGCATGCACACATTGTGAACACACCTATGCACACCTGTGCACACGGATACGCGTGCACAGACATGCGTGGACACACAGACCCTGCGGCACACACAGGCACGGACAGGCACAGACACCCCCGGGGCTTACATGCCCTGCTGTGTATGTGGACTGCACACACAGACGTGTGCGTCACACACGTGGGCACGCACAGATGCACCCACCAATGTGTGTCCACACACCCATCCTCACCGCAGATCCCCAGGGGGTCCCATCCCCAGGGGCACACAGCCCCTCCCCAGGGACGCTGTGTCCTCTCTCAGCTCGAACCCTGCCCCGGCTCTCACGACCCCTCTACTGCCCCACGTGGGCACGGGAGCCCCTTTCCTGCCCCTCCCACTGCCCTCTGGTGGCTGTGCATACCGTGCCCAGGCTGCCCGGGGACCCGCCCGCACCCTCGGGTGGTCCCTGGGGCCCCAGAGCAGAAAACTGCCTCTGGGCTTGGTGAGGGGGCGCCCAACCTTTGCCCTTTGCCCTCAGCCTCTCCCCTGCAGGACATAAGGCAGGGGGGCTGGGGGGGCCAGGAAGCCTGGACAGGAAGCAGGGGGAGGGGTCCCTGGGCAGTAAAAGGGAAGGGGGAGACCCGGGCCCCCTGGCTGAGCCCCACCGGGCAGACGGCATGTGGGGGCCCCTGGGGGCCTCCTGGGGACCGCCCAGCAGCACCAGGCGGGCCATTACGGGGCTAGTCAAGGGTCAGACGTCGCAGCAGGCTTTTAAGCAGGACCCTAAAAGCCGGTTCCTCCTCCAGAAGCAGAAGGCGGGAGAAAGCAATAAGGGGCAGGGAGGACGGGCAAGGAGCAGCTGGCGGGCGCGGGTGACAGCGCCCGGGACAGGGCCGGTAATCATGCCAGAGTGCTCCAAGGAGCTCCTGTGTCCAGAGTCATACAGTGTCCAGCGTGCTGTGTGACGCGGGCAAGTTCCTTAGCCTCTCTGAGCCTCCCTCGCCTGCCCCATTCCCGGGGTGGGCGCCTCCTGCCCTCCCCCCACGCTGCGTGTCCTCCCTGCAGCCGCCGCCCCAGGACAAGATCAACGGCATCCTCCAGGGCTTCCGCATCCGGTACCGCGAGCTGCGGCACGAGGGGCTGCGGGGCTTCACGCTGCTGCGGGGCGGCCACGGCCCGGGCTCCAAGTGGGCAGAGCTGACCTGTGAGTGGCACCCGGGCCCCGCCCCCTGCGCCCGTGCAGAGCTAGAGTCGCGTTACCGGCACCGGACGCCAGGGGGCGCCCGTGAGCAGCCAGCCGCCCCCTCCCCAGGCTCAGCGCTTGGCACCAGCGCTGCGAAACCACCGGGGGCACCCCTGGGGGCGTATGGGGGGAGCAGCCCCTGCCCTGAGGGTGGAGGCCTGGGACCCCAGTGGAGGGTCCGTGAATGGGCCGCAGGCATCTGGGTGCAGGAGGACCCAGTAGGTAGGGGGAGCTGGTAGGTCATGGGGGGAGGGGGCGGGAGGAGGGTGACAGGTGGGGGCTGGGGTCAGGACAGCTTGGGAGGTGATGCGCTGGGGGGCCAGGGGACCGCGAGGGGACCCTCAGTCAGTCACCTTTTCGCAGACTCTCGCTTCCGGGGGCGGGGGCTCCCGAGCAGTGCTCAGGGGGGCCCTCCCAGCAGTGCTCACCCAGCCAGGCTGCAGCTTCTGGGCGGAGCCCCGAGGTCTCCAGGCCACACCCAGCAGTACTGGGGGCTGGGGATGGCCTCGCGGTGCCGGGGATCGAACTCAGGGCCTCGCGCTTACGGGCCTGTGCCCCCAAGCTGCCTCCCGGGTGCAACAAGCGGGTGCTTCTGTGGGTCGAGTGGACGCAGGCCGGCCTGTGGAAGAAGGAGCGGCCACAGCTGTGGTCCGTGCCGTCCCGCTCTCCCTGCCAACACAGGGCCAGCTGGGGGCCTCGGGGTTCTGGCACTGCCTCCACGTCCCTCCTCCGCCTCCCCCCGCCCACTACTGGGGGTCCCGGGGTCCGTCCCTCCGCTCCGTCCCTCTGCAGAGGGGCAAACTGACCGCCTGTCCTTTCCCCCGGCCCAGCCTCCTACTCCATGCTGAACCTCAGCCGCCCGAGCCTCACGCATTACGAGCTGGACAGTAAGTCTAGGGGGGCGGGGGGCGGGGGACCTGGGCCACCTCATCCACGTGACCTCCCCCGAACACGCAGGAAAATCTGGGTCCCCGTGGGGTGGGGGGGAGTAGCTGGCCTCTGGCCTGCCCGCGGGGGGGCGGCAGGAGGGTCCCGGGGGCAGGCGGGCACCCTTCCTGCGCCCTCCAAGCCGGGCTCTCTAGCCTAGAAATCTGCCCGGGGGGGTCGGGGGGGCCCTGCCTCCTTCCTGACCCATGGGCTGCAGGCACAGTCAGATGGGGGCCCCGCCCCGACTCCCACTCTCTCTCCAGGAGGGGTGCCCGGAGGGAGGTGGGCAGAGCCCGGCAGGGCCCACGTCCCACCCAGTGACTCCCGCCCCCGACTTCACAAAGACGCTCTCCACAGGTCACTTAGAGACCCAGTGAGGAGGTCCTGGGAGGGCTGGGAGTTCTCCGCTTCTTTGGGATTGGGAAAAGGGGGACCTTGACCGCTGATGTGTCCAGGGGTGTCCAGGAAGCTGTTGGTGTCCATTGTGGCCATCCCCTCTCGCATGCCCCCCTTTTGGTGCTAGACTGTGTCACCCGGTTACCCCAGGAAGCCGCCCGTGTCCAGGTCTCAGAGCAGCGGCATTGCCCCGGCCACCCCTCTTGGCCCCTTACCTGACCGTTCCAGAACCTTCCCTGCGGCTGGGTCACCCGTGACCCTGACCGTTGCCTCTTGCTCCCAGACCTGAACAAGCACCAGCGGTACGAGATCCGCATGAGCGTGTACAATGCGGCGGGCGAGGGGCCCCCCAGCGCCCCCCACGAGGTCTTCGTGGGAGAGGCAGGTGAGCGTGCCCCCCGCCCCCCCCAGGAGCCCCGGCTGGAGGAGCCCCGTCCCTGGCACCGGCACTCACCACCCCTCCCACCCTCCAGTGCCCACGGCCGCGCCCCGCAATGTGGTGGTCCACGGAGCCACGGCCACCCAGCTGGACGTGACGTGGGAGCCGCCCCCGCTAGAGAGCCAGAACGGAGACATCCAGGGGTACAAGGTAGGGGCGGGGCCAGATCGGGTAGGGGCGGGTCCAGGGTGGCAGGGGCGGGGCCAGAGAGGATAGAAGCGGGGGCGGGGCCAGAGCGGATAGGGGCGGAGCCAGGGAGGATAAGGGCAAGACTGCA
Source organism: Sorex araneus (assembly GCF_027595985.1). Taxonomy (NCBI): domain Eukaryota; kingdom Metazoa; phylum Chordata; class Mammalia; order Eulipotyphla; family Soricidae; genus Sorex; species Sorex araneus. Next base: position 233,420,601 of record NC_073304.1, on the reverse strand, counting down.
GGTGGGGCGGGACCAGGTAGACTGGGGGTGGGGTCAGGGCAAGTAGGGCGGGGCCATGGAGGCGGGGTGGGGGGGAGGCAAGGCCAAGGTCGCTAAGGGTAGACATAGAGACATATAGAGGCTGGGGATGGGGACCCCCCCCATGTGGGATGGGGCCAGGGCGGGTAGGGGCGGGGCCAGAGGGCAAGCCTATAATACAGGGGCTGGGAGTGGGCGTGGCTAAAAGGTAGAGGCGGAGAGTGTGGGTGTGGCCTCGCCGGTCAGGCTCCGGGCAGGGCTCTACGGAGATGGTCCCCACCTTCCCCCAGTGCACAGACTGTTGAACCCACTGAAGTGCCAGCATTAGGCGAAGCCCCTCGGTGCCCTGCATCAGGGCAACTGAGTCCGGAGGCAGGCGGCCAATGCCAAGGCCTAATGTGGTCCAGCTGGCCAGGATTCAACCCCGTTGCACTGTCCTCAGCTCAGGATGGAACCCCTGAGCGTGCGTGCTCCCCTCCACCCGGAACCACACAGAGCCACCCCCAGGGCCACCAGCGGCAGCCGCCCCGCTGCACCAGCCTATCTCCCGCCTCCCGCGTCCTCGGCCCACCGCCCCCTGTGCACGCGGCCCCCCACGTGACTCTCATGGCCGCCTGCCCCTCTCCTGAGCCCCTTCTAGCGGGTCCTCAGGAAGCACCGTGCGGGAGGATGGGGACCCTGTGGTCAGGTCTGCACACGCAGCTGTCCCTGCTGTCCGAGCTTGAGCTCAGGGAGCTTCTCTGGGCTTCTCCACTGGCTGTTCCTCCTCGGGCCTTTGCTGTTCCAGCTCTGCTGCACACCCCTCGCTCCCCAGTCTCCCCGTGCTCATCCTCTCACACACTCCCCCCGCTGCAGGAGGGAGCCGACCCCGAGTCAGCACCAGCGGGGGGGCACTTTCACCCGTAACCCCGATAGAGGCGTCACCTCGGGGGTCCCTCCAGGGCAGAATATTTGCTGGGTGAGGGCTGCGGGGTGGCTGTGCTGGGGGTTCCCTCCTGGTGGAGACGGGGGGGGGGGGGGGCGGTTGCGCTGTTCCCAGGATGGAAACAGGGTCAGCCCTGCGCAAGGCAAACAGCCCTGCACTAGCTCTCCGGCCAAGAAGACTGTTTTTGCAGAGAAGAAAAAGGTTTAGAGAAACTCAACAGTTTTCCCGTGACAAAATGTGCTACTGCCCCCCTCCTCCACCAGGCCCCCCCCACGCGCGTGCGCGCGCGCGCACACACACACACACACACACACACACACACACACACAGGCCCCTGGGATGGGGCCTCCCTGCAAACAGGTCGCCCAACGCCTGCAGAAACCACTTTGGACAGCAGGTGGCACCAAATACCATCTAGTCCTCAGCCATCGCTGGGTCTTGACTTTCTAGAAGTTTCCATGGGTGCCTGGGAAGTTGAAAAGAGTGGAAGGGACTCCAGGGTCAGCGTGTCAGAGCGTGTGGATGCCGCCACCCCACTTCTTCCCCTCTTAGTCCAGGGAAGTGGGGGTCCGCAGGCCCCCATTGTAGAGGTGGGCGTGGTCAGCCCCCCAGGGTGGGGGTGCTCAGCCCCCCCGGGGTGACGAGCTTTGTGGACCCTGGCGTGTGGTGTTTCCCGGCTGCTGCTGGCCTGTATGTGTCGCTGCAGGGGGGCGGGGGGCCTGCACCCTCAGCTGCTCCTGTGGGACCCCCACACCGTTGGCAGTCGGGGCGCCCTGCCCCCTTCAGTGGCTGCTTCCCCGAGCCCTCGGGGGTGCTGTGCCGTGACCCCACTGAACCCCTCTGGTTGTGCAACACGCACACAGGGGCTGTGACCCGGGGCCTCGCCGGCCTGCAGAGCCCCGGGTGTGGCGAGAGGAAGGTTCCGGAAGGCTTCTGACTGCCCCTGCTGCTGCCTGCGCGGGGGACGGGGGGGGGCCTGTCCTAACCCCGGGAAGGGGGGGGAGGCGGGGCGCGCCCCTCACTCCCGCCGCACCCACAGATCTACTTCTGGGAGGCCGAGCAGCGGAACCTGAGCGAGCGGCTCAAGACGCTCTTCCTGGCGGAGAACAGCGTGAAGCTCAAGAACCTGACAGGCTACACGGCCTACGCCGTCAGCGTGGCCGCCTTCAACGCCGCGGGGGACGGGCCCCGCAGCGCCCCCGCCCGCGGCCGCACCCAGCAAGCAGGTGGGGAGGGGCGGGGGAGAGGAGAGTTCCAGGCTGCAGGGTGGGGGCGTGGGGGGGGTTATCCCGGGGCCCAGAGAGGTCCAGGCTGGGCGCTCACCCAGGGACACGCCGCGTGGGGGGCTGAGCGCCCACAGGGGACCCCCAGGGGCCTGGAGGGACCCTCCCCCGGCTCCCCTCCTCTTGCCGATGGCTGGCCCCCCCACCGAGGCAGGCCGGACCCTGTACGTGTCCCCGAAGTCTCGTTCTGCCCCTTGGATAAGTGGCGGGCAGGGCAGAGACGGGGGGGACCCCTGGAGCCCCCTCGGCAGCTGTCCTGGGCGGACCCCAGTGCCCACCCAGAATGCGGGAGGGGGGCGGGAGGGGGGCTCGGGAGCGGGGCTGGGGTATCCACAGGTGTCTCCCGGGGCTCTGGGTGGGGTCAGAGGTTACTCCTGGGGGGCTCAGGGCCCACTCTTGACTGCAGAACCCGGGGGACGCCAGAGGGCCCCAGAGGAAACGGGCGGGGGGCAGGGGGAGGAGGGAGCCTGGGGGAAGTTGGGGTTCACTGCAGCTGCCGTGGGGAGCTGCTGCCTCGGAGCCGCAGGCACCAGGATGTTTCCTGTTCTCCGAGATGCCCCTGGGGGGGTCCGGGAGATGTCCCGGTGGGCGCAGAACAAGTGCTCAGGGAAGTCGGGGCTCCGTCTCAAGTCCCGTGGGCCCCTGAGCACTGAGCCAGGAGTAGCTCCCAGGCCCCTCTGGGTGTGGCCCCAAACAACCAATGCCAAAAGGCGACTGTGGGGCCAGGAGGTGACCCAGGACACGCAGGGCCTTGGTTCAGTCCTGCCCCCGTGACGTCACGTGTGGGCTGTTTGGGTTCTTGCCCCCTGGGACCCCTCCCCAGGGCTTGGAGGGGAGTCTGGAGCACCCCCGGCCCAGCCCCTCCCAAAGGGGTTTCCCGGCCCCAGCCCGGGCCGGCCCCCGCACATCCTTCCCCCCTCCCCCGCAGCCCGCCTCGGCCTGTCCCCCGCTGTCAGCGTCCGGCCGGACATGCGCCCCCGGGCCGGCAGCCCGGCTCCCAGGGGCAGGACGTGCCGTGCTCCCGAGTCCTGACGGCGGGCGGCAGGAAGGGCCCCCCGGCCCCCACCTTCCTCTGCCAAGGACCAGCCTGCTGGGGCGGAAGCCACGTGGGCCCAGCACGGCGGGAGGGGGGTGGCAAACAAGGCCGGCCACCCTGGGAGCTGGGGGCGCTGCCAGTGCTGCTTCCTCCCCGGCTCCGTGCTCCCGGTCTCTGTGCTCCCAGTCTCCGTGTTCCCGGTGTCCGTGCCCCTGGTCTCCGTGCCCCCGGTCTCTGTGCTCCCGGTCTGGGCTCACTCCAGGGCCCAGGGCCTGGGCCAGCCGCCTCCAGCCGCCCCCAGCAGGGTGGCCCCGTCCCTGCGGCTCAGCCTCTCCTTGTTCCGTGCGGCCCCCATCTCCGAGCCCAGCACCCCGCCCACCCTCACCTGGTCCCTGGTCCCTGGGCCCCCCGTGCCCCCCACGCAGTGACAGGGAGCCCTGTGCCCTGACCCGGGCTCAGCCTGCGTCCCCCTCCCACCAGTGAACAGCGGGTGCCGGGGCCAAGCGTGGGAGGGGGGGGTGGGACCCCTCTCACCCTGCTCCAGGCCCCCCACCGGGGCTCTGAGGCCCCTGGCTTCCGCCCGCAGCACCCAGTGCGCCCGCCGCGGTCCGGTTCAGCGAGCTGACCACGACGTCGGTGAACGTGTCCTGGGACGCGCCTCGGTTTCCCAACGGGGTCCTGGAGGGCTACCGACTGGTGTACGAGCCCTGCACCCCCGTGGACGGTGAGCGGGGTCCCCCCCCACGCCCCCTCACTGGGGTCTGCCTGGCGGGCAGCCGCAGAGCAGGAGAAGGGGGCGTCCATCTGCCCAGCAGGCATGGGGGAGACGGGGCCCTGCAAGGCGAGCCCGGGCCCCACACAACAGGGGGACGTGACTGTGGACATCGGAAGATCGGACCCAGTGGCTGCCCCCACAGTTGGAGCCCGGGCAGGGGCGCCCCCAGAGTCCGGGGGCTGCGCCCTGGGTGGGCCGCAGAGCTGGTGCGTGGCTCTCGGGGGGTGGGGGTTATTAGCCAGAGTCAGGGGCCGGCAGTTGGGAGGGTGCTGGTGCTGGGTCAGCCCAGGCCGTGGGGGGCTCGGAGCGTGGGCCCCCAGCACTGACTTCACGGGGGGGCGAGGGCGTGCACCTCCCACGGCTGCTCTGAGGAACCCGTGTCCTGAGCTGGGGGGCAGGGCCTGCCCCCAACCTGCACGCTGCGCCCTCCCCAGGCGTGAGCAAGATCGTGACCGTGGACGTCAAGGGGGGCAGCCCGCTCTGGCTGAAGGTCAAGGACCTGGCCGAGGGCATGACCTACAGGTTCCGCATCCGCGCCAAGACCTTCGCCTACGGGCCAGAGATCGAAGCCAACGTCACCACGGGCCCCGGAGAAGGTAGGGGAGGGGGCGCCCGAGGCCACCAGTCCCCGGGAGGGGGATCCAGGGCTGTGCAGCCGTGGCAGGATGCATGAGAGGCCACACGGGGCAGGAGCTGTGGGGGCAGGAGGTGGCCTGAAGGAGGCAGCCAGGAGGGTGGGCCTCACCGGAAGGACCATCCGAGGCACAGGGGCACACAAGTGACAACCAGCTGGAGCCTGGAGTACCCCGGAGCACCCGCAGTGTCTCAGTGCCCTGTAGAACACAGCAGTATCCTGAATCATCCTCTGGCATCCCGTGGGACACAGAAGTACCCTGTAGTGTCCTGTGGTATCCTGTGTATCCTGCAGGAGCTCACAGTGCCCTACAGTATCCTGGAGTACCTTGCAGTATGCAGTCCCCCATAGTCTCCTGCAGAATCCTGAAGTATCGCGTAGACCCAGTAGTATCCTATAGTGTTGAACAGCATCCTGTAGAAAACTACAGTAGCCTGCAGTAACCTGAAGTATCCTGTAGTATTTTGCTGTATCTTGAAGTACTTGGCAGTATGCTGTAGTAACCCATGGTATCCTATAGTATCTTGCTGTATCCTGGAGTATTTCGCAGTACGATGTAGTGTCCTATAGGATACTGTAGTATCCTGGAGTATTTGGCAGTACAGTGTAGTATCCTATAGGATACTGGAGTATCCTGGAGTATTTGGCAGTATGCTGTCGAGTCCCGTGGTACCAGTATACTGTAGTATCCTATAGTATACTGTAGTGTCCTGGAGTATTTGGCAGTATGCTGTAGTGTCCTATAGCATACTGGAGTATCCTGGAGTAGTTGGCAGTACACTGTAGTGTCCTATAGCTTACTGTAGTATCCTGGAGTATTTGGCAGTGCGCTGTAGTATTGTATAGGATACTGGAGTATCCTGGAGTATTTGGCAGTGTGCTGTAGTATCCTGTAGCATACTGGAGTATCCTGGAGTATTTGGCAGTATGCTGTCGAGTCCCGTGGTATCGGTACGCTGTAGTGTCCTGTAGTGTCCGGGAGCAGAGTCTGAAGGCCCCGCACTAGGGGTCCGGATGTCCCACCCGTGCCAGCCCCCCCACACACACCATCAAAGAGAAGCCCTGGGGCTCCTGGACTCAGTGCAGATTCCTGGGCCCCGACATTCTCCCGGCATTGCTATGGGGGTGGGCTGGGGATGTGGGGAGATGACGCCCCCAGGCTGAGGCTTCCTCCTGGGGAAGGAGAGGACTCAGTTGGGGGTCGAGGTCAAGTTGGGGCCCAGGGCACCCAGTGCACCGTGGGAGAGGGCAGGACGCGGGTTTGCACATCAAACCTGAGGAGCCAGGACCACACCAGAGACCAGGGCAGGGCACAGAGGGGAGCAGGGAGGGGGAGGGGAGGGGGGTAAGGGAGGGGAGGGGAGGAGGGAAGAGAGGAGGGAGGGCAGAGGAGGGAGGGGAGGAGGAGGGGAGGGGGGCGAGGGGAGGAGGGAGGGAAGAAGAGGAAGGGGAGGAGGGAGGGGAGGAGGGTTGTAGAAGGCTCCCACGGCCCCCCAGGGAGTGTGTGTGGCTGGGGGGCCAGTGACCCTGTCCCCCTGTCCCCCTGTCCCACTGCTGAACGTCCCTCGGCACCCAGAGCTCCCCCCGCCCCTTCCCGGGACAGGACCCAAAGCTGCAACTGCTGGAATCCCTCCAGCTCCTCCCCCCTCCCACCCCTCTGCTCTCCCTCCTCCCTCCCCCTCCTCCTCTCCCCACCTTTCCTTTAGCCCTCAGCCTGTCACCTCTACTGCCCGCCCCGCTGCCCCGCCGCCACCACCCTCCTCTCCCTGCCCCTCCCTGTGCTCTGCTCCAGAGAGCGGGGTCGGATGGAACCTGTGGGTGCAGGACACGGCCTGCCCCCCCATCCTGCCCCTGCCCCCCGTCCTGCCCCTGCCCCCCACCATCCTTCCCCTGCCCCCCGTCCTGCCCCTGCCCCCCACCATCCTTCCCCTGCCCCCCGTCCTGCCCCTGCCCCCGCCCCGCCTGCGCCTCCCCTCACCTGAGTCGGCCTCCGGCTTCCGGGGCGCACTGCCAGGACGGGACGGGATGGGGCAGGGCTGTACGGACAGGCCGTCCTGCCGCGGGGCCTCGCTGGGGGCGGGGGCAGGAAGTGCAGGGGAGATGCCACAGGGCCCCCTGGGACCCGAGCTCCTGAGGGGCACAGCCCCTGGCTTAGCCCGAGTGCCCTGGGCCGGGAGCACTGGGCCGGGAGCACTCCCTGCATCTGTCCGTGAGCCCCACTCCTGCCCCACGCCTGAGGGGTGGTCTTCATTCTCACCCTGCCCCTCACTGCCCTCTCCCCTCTCCTCGCCCTTGGCCAAGGGGCCCCAACACCTCCTGGGTCCAGGCTTTGGGGTTGCAGGGGCCTGCCTGCCCCCCGCCCCCCTACCCCCATCTGCTGCCTCCCCACAGCCGCAGGCCCACGGCCAGAGTGGAGATGCGGACAGGCAGAGGGATGTGGGGGGTGAGACCCCATCCTGACGGGACCCCCAGCTCTCAGGACACCCCCAGGCCCCCGCCGCAGCCCCCTCCGGCCCTGCCCGTGCCCACTCGCCGTGCCCGCCCGCAGGTGCCCCCGGCCCGCCCGGCGTGCCCATCCTCGTGCGCTACAGCTCGGCCATCGCTATCCACTGGTCCAGCGGCGACCCCGGCAAGGGGCCCGTCACCCGCTACGTCATCGAGGCCAGGCCTTCAGGTGTGTCAAGGGTCAAGCCCGGTCTCCCGGGGCCCCTCGGCCCCTGCCTGGACTCCGCGTCTCGGTTCATCTGCCGAGAAGAAGGTCCTGGTGGACTCAGGGTGGATCGGGGGGGGGGGGCTGGAGGGGGGAGATGGGGGCCGGCCGGGGACTCCCACGTGACACCTGGCCAGCGTGGTGGGGAGCCTTGAAGTCAGGCGGGAGCGGGTGGTGTAATGGGCGGAGCTCAGGATCCACGGGGGGGGGGGGGGGCCAGCAGAGGTGGGAGTCAGACAAACAGAGTCAAACCCCATGTCCTGGGGGCTGCGCTGAGAGCTCAGGGATCGGCCGAAGCCTCACCCCCACCCCAGCACGGCGGGGCCCAGCCCAGGGGGCCCCCAGCACAGCGGGGCCCGGGCACGAAGCTGGCCGGCCTGTGGCTCAAAGATCACCCCAAGGGCCTCCGGCTGCCCGACCAAGAGTAAAGCCCCGACAGCCTGCCCCCGGCCAGCCCCCACCCCCGGGAAGAGCCCGTGACTGGGGACGCCCACGCCTGGGTCGTGTGCCAGCCTCCGTGGCCCACAGGAGCGTCCCAGGAAGTTCCTGTAACCAGAGCAGGGCTCCTGCGCCCGAAACCCTGTCCGGGCCGATCAGCATCTCTCGGCTCCTGTTTCGCTTTCGCGCCCCCCCCCCCCCCCAGCCCATCTCCCCAGGCCCCACCTGCCGCGTGCTCGCTTGAACGGCCAGCTCCGGTTGGGGGGGGGGGGGGGAGTCTGTGACTCCAGAGTTCGGAGGCCCTGGGATTCCACGGTTCTGGGATTCTGTGGTCCTGGGATACTGTGAGGTGAGGGAGGGAGGGAGGGAGGGAGGGAGGGAAGGAAGGAAGGAAGGAAGGAAGGAAGGAAGGAAGGAAGGAAGGAAGGAAGGAAGGAAGGAAGGAAGGAAGGAAGGAAGGAAGGAAGGAAGGAAGGAAGGAAGGGAGGGGAAGACACCTCTTGTTCCCGGGTCAGGGTGACGGTGGGGAGCCCTGACTAGCAGGGCAGGGCGGGCTGGGAGGGGGGGGGGGGAGGCTGGAGCTCCCTGTGACTCCAGCTGGGGTGGCAGGGGTCACTCACGAGCAAAGAAGCATCCAGGCCCTTCTGGAAGCTCTCCCCAGGCCCATCGTCACTGTCCCGAATTTCCGGTCCAGCCCCCGGGAGGGTCCAGGCCCGGGACCGCTGGGCCCGAGACTCCCGGTCCCTCCTGCAGCTGCCGCGTGGCCCCGGGAGCCAGACCTTGACCCCCCCCCCCCCCCGCGTCTGTGGCACCCCGCTGGCCAGCGCAGGGGCGGGGGGCGGGTGTGGAATGTGGCCTGTGGCCCGGGCCCTGGGGGTCCTGGCACGGGACCCAGCGTTCCAGGTTTGGGGGTGTGGTGTGACGCCCCCCCCCCCGCACAGATGGCCGCGAGGCAGGGGAGCCCCGCTGACCCTCCCGAGAGGGAGCGGCCCCCGAGACGAGCGTCAGCAGCCGTGACCTAATGCGGGGGCGGGGGTGGCACCCGGGCGCCCCTCTGGAGCCTTATAAAAGCACGAGGGGGCCAGGGGCCCCACAGGGGTGTCTTAAGTCTTGGGGGAGACACGCCTGAGCCCCGCCAGGCTGGGGGGTCCCGGCTCCCTGCCTCACGGCGCCCCTCTACACCCTGCAGACGAGGGTCTCTGGGACGTGCTCATCAGGGACGTCCCCAAGGAGGTGACGTCCTACACCTTCAGCATGGACATCCTGAGGCCAGGCGTCAGCTACGACTTCCGCGTCATCGCCGTCAACGACTATGGCTTCGGGACCCCCAGCAGCCCCTCCCAGTCGGTGCCCGGTAGGCGGGGGGACCCCTGCCTGCCCCCCCAGCACTGAGCCCCAAGCAGGCCCAGACCAGCCTTGGGTCTTTGGGGGGCCCCTTCCAAGGGCTCCAGAAGTCGGGCTGGGGTCACCTGCGGTCGGGTAACTGGGACAGGGTGTCAGGCCAGGGACTGCTCCCACGGCAACCCCCAGACCCGGGGACAGGCCGCTGGACGCTGCCAGGCCAGGGGGTAGGGCCCTCTTCCTCCCCCTCCCCCTTCTCCCTCTCCCCGCCCAACAATCTCACCCCCACAAGCAGCCCCCACCCCAGGCGGGAATCTCCTCTGGCCATCCCAGCAGCTTCCCGCCCGGTGCTGCCCCCTGCTTGGCCTGCCCAGGCTGACAGGGCCGGGCAGCGGGGGAGTGAGCAGACTGGGGTGGACAGGGCTGGCCACACGGGGCAGGAGCCCAGACCAGAGCCTGCGGGTCGCAGAGGGCAGGGGCGGGGCTGCCTCACGGGGGGAGGGGCCCCACCTGGGGAAGGACCCCTGGGGAGAGCAGCCCACCTGTGGGAGGCTGAGTCTGGGGGCCGCCCTCCAGGGCTGGGGTCACCCGCCCCCCCCTCCCCGTGTGCCCTGGAGACCGCGTGGGGTGGTGGGCGGCACCTGGTGCCCCGCTGCCCTCGGGACCCTGGAGGAGGCCAGTGAGGGGCCCAGTCGCGTGCCGCCTCCCCACTGCCCCGACTTCTGCTTCTCGGGAGGAGCCGTCCCGGGGTCCCCAGCCCAGGGGCACCTGCCGAGAGAACCTCAGCTCTGCTGCCCTCCGCCCGGGGCCCTGGCAGGCATCACCAGCCGATCCCGCACTATCGGTCCCAACACGAACCCATCCCGCACTATCGATCCAGACAGGAACGGCTCCCAGCACTGATCGATCCCAGCATTAATTCATCCCATGGCTCGTGTCCCGAGTGCCCGCAGTCTGTCCCTGCACTGATCAATCCCAGCCCCAATCCATCCCCACCCCAATCAGTCCCAGCACTAATCGATCCCAGAACTAATCCATTCCAGCCTCAATTGACCCCAGCACTAATCGATCCCAGCACTAATGGATTCCAACCCCAATCAGTCCCAGCACTAATCCATCCGAGCCCTAACCAATCCCAGCACTAATCGATCCCAGCCCCAACTGATCCCAGCACTAATCGAGCCTTAATCAATTCCAGCCCCAATCAATCCCAGCACTAACCGATCCCAGCACTAATGGATCCCAGCCCCAATCAATCCCAGCACTAATGGATCCCAGCCCCAATCAATCCCAGCACTAATGGATCCCAGCCCCAATTAATCCCAGCACTAATCCATCCAATCCCTAACCAATCCCAGCCCCAGTCTATCCTGGCACTAATCGATCCCAGCACCAATCGATCCCAGCACTAATTGATCCCAGCACTAATCGATCCCAGCCCCAATTGATCCCAGCACTAATCGAGCCTTAATCAATTCCAGCCCCAATCAATCCCAGCACTAACCGATCCCAGCACTAATGGATCCCAGCACTAGCCAATCCCAGCACTAATGGATCCCAGCAGTAGCCAATCCCAGCACTAATGGATCCCAGCCCCAATTAATCCCAGCATTAATCAATCCCTAACCAATCCCAGCCCCAATCGATCCCGGCACTAATCAGTCCCAGCACCAATCGATCCCAGCACTAATCGATCCCAACACTCCTGTCCAGCGCCCCTCAGTGCTCTTCCTCACACCCCCTCCTGGCCACCCTCTTTCCTTGGACTGGAGCGGACGCTCGGCCAAGGCCGTCCCCACCCACCCAGCTCAGAGACCGCTGGTCCAGGGGCCAGAGGGCGGGCGGGGCTGCGCGCTCCCGGCCTGACCCGTGCCCCTGCCCCGTGTCCAGCCCAGAGAGCCAACCCCTTCTACGAGGAGTGGTGGTTCCTGGTGGTCCTCGCGCTGGTGGGCCTCATCTTCATCCTGCTCCTGGTCTTCGTGCTCGTCATCCGCGGCCAGAGCAAGAAGTATGCCAAGAAGACGGACTCGGGTGAGTGGGCGGGCTGGGCGGGGGCCACTCGGTCCTGCCGCTCGGGGGGGGGGGCCGGCTCCGTCCGGGGGTTCGGACTCAGGGGAGCAAATGCAACGCCGAGAGAAGGGGTGGGAGCGAGACCACGGGGGTTAAGGCGCTCGCCTGGCCGGCCCGGGTTCGATCCCCGGCACCACGTGTGCCCCCACCGTGGCCAGGGGTGAGCCCTGGGCACCGCTGCACATGGCCCAGACCCTCCGCCCTGGAAACCAAGTCTAAGGGGGGAGGCCTGGGGGATGGACTCGGAGCTGGGCATGCGGGACACTGGGCCTCCCCAGGAGCTGTCCCAGTAAAGGGGAGATGAGGCAGGGACATCGGGGAGGTGCACTGACTGAGGAAGGGGCCGGGGGAGGAGCGGGCCAAGTCCCAGTGCTGAGTCTGCGGGGCGACCCCTGTGCTGCAGGACCCCCCAACAGCTGCCGGGGTGGTCTCAGCCCCCCTGAGCGCTGCTCGGGGGCCGAGAACGGGGGGGCCCAGCCCGGTGGGGTGGGTGGGCAGCCCTGGCGGGAAGAGTCGGCGGGTGACGGGCCGGGCCTGCCCCCAGGAAGCAGTGCCAAGCCGGGGGCCCTGGGCCACGGGGAGATGCTGAGCCTGGACGAGAGCAGCTTCCCCGCCCTGGAGCTGCACAGCCGCCGGCTGTCCGTCAAGAACTCCTTCTGCCGCAAGAACGGGCTCTACACCAGGTAGGCCACCCGGCGGCAGCGCCAGCCCCGGGACAGGCAGGGCCCAGAGCCCAGCACCACCCCCCCCAGCCGCAGGCGGGCGCAGGGCCGTGCCAGGGGAGGGAGTGAATGCAGATGCCACGGGCTTGGTCGCAGCTTAGCAACGTCCCGGGGCCACGGCCAGCACTGGCCCCACCGCGCACCCAGGGGGGCTGCAGGGCTGGAGGAGCCGAGACCCGGCCCCCCCCACCCCTGCCCCGGCCCTGGGGTGCCCTCTTGGCCTCCAGGCTTCCCACCCCAGCCCTCCCGAGGGCCCCCAAGGGCAGCCCCCCCTTCTCTGAACCCCTGCCCCTCCTGGCCGCGCTGCTGGCGTCCAGCCCCTCCTCCCGTGTGACCTGCCACTCTGCTACCCGGGAGAGGGGGATGGGGGGGCCTGGCCTGGGACTCCTGGGCCCCCGCAGAGGTGGGGGGCGGGCACGGCTCACAATGCCGCTCTGTCTGCCGGTGTGTTCAGGGGGGCATGAGGGAGGGGCGTGGGCTGCGGGGCGCCTCTCAGCCCGCCCCCCTGCCCGCCCAGCCCGGGGGAAGAAAGAGCCATTTGAGGCCACGGTTGGACCCCTGGTGCCTCCACAGCCCCGCCAGGCTGGCTCCAGGGTCCCGAGGGGGGAGGGGGAGGGGGCGGCTCCCCACTGCCCACACACCCACAGGGGCCGGGTACCAGGCGCCCACGCAGAAGCCCTGCCTCGGCCCTGCCTGCCTGCTCCCCTCCCTCCCCCACCCTTTCCTTCCCTTCTCCCCTGCCCCCTACTCCTCTTTCCCTCCCCTTCTCTCCCCTCCCCCTCACCTCTCCCTGCCCAGGCCCCTCCCCTTCCCTCCTCCCCTCCCCTTCCCTTCTCCCCTACCCCCTACCCTCTCCTCCCCCTCCCCTCTTCCTTTCCCCTACACCCTCCCCTCCCTTTCCTCTCCTCCCCTCCCCTTCTCCTCATTCCTCACACCCCACCCCCCTCACCTTACCTCCCTCCCTCACTTCTCTCATCACAATCCCCTCCCCCCACTGCCCCCTACCCCCTCCCCTCCCCCCAGGTCCTCCAGGTCAGCGTGAGTCGGGGGTCCCTGGTCTCTGGGAGCTGCCTCCATCCCTGGCCTCGGAGGTGCAAGGATGTCAGGGTGCCGCTGGTGGGGTCAGGTCCTTGCCCTGCCCGAGGGCTCTGCCGGGCCGCTTGAGCCCTGAGCAGGCCAGGGGGGTCCGGCCGGGGTCCCAGAGGCAGCTGAGGGGAAGCAGCGCGCAGGGGGGGAGACCCCGGCCTCCTGCCCCACCCGCCTCCCCTCCAGCCCGCAGAGCCCCGGGGCTGGGTGCCCTGACCATCCCCCACGTTTGCTGGGATGGGTCAGAGGGGCCAACCTCACCCTGACCCCCGTGGCTCGCAGGAGAGGGGTCGAGGGGCCGGGGGCCGCTGCCAACCCTGCTTGTGCCCATGTTCAGGGGGTCTTGGGGATGCCCCAGCGGGCTCTGGGACAGAGTGCTCCCCTCCTGCCCCATCCCCCGCCAGACCCCGCCAGGAGCCCCAGACCCTGCCGGGGCCCCAGACCCTGCCAGGACCCCCAGACCCTGCCAGGACCCCAGACCCCGCCAGCCAGACTGTGGCTCTGAAGGTCTGGCCTGAGATGGGGGGAGGGGGAGCAGGACAGAGGGGCCGCGGCCCCCCCCGCGGGCACTCAGCTGCCCCCCCCCGCAGGTCCCCCCCCCAGGCCCAGCCCGGGCAGCCTCCACTACTCGGACGAGGACGTGACCAAGTACAACGACCTCATCCCCGCCGAGAGCAGCAGCCTCACCGAGAAGCCCTCCGAGGTCTCCGACTCCCAGGTGAGGGCCGGGCCGGAGTTGGCACCCGGGGGGCCCCCGATTCCCAATGGTCCGAGACACACCCACCAGCGTGACCCCGAGACCCATAAGCCTCAGCCCTGGGTGGCTCGGGAGAGAGGCTGACCGCACAGCGGGCCGGGTGGACACTACTGCTGACCACTACACAGTGGGACTGTTGGACTCCGGAGGTGTGGACGGGCAGTGTGGACGGACGGGCGGCTCTTTGACGGTCGGGCACCCGCCATTGGAATCTGGCCGTGCCCCCACCTGAGCGGGCCCTCCAGGGTGCAGGAGAAGCCCCGGGCCTCAGTTTCACCATCTGTGAAATGGGCAGGAAGGATCCTCCCGTGGGCCCGTGGGGCGGGTTCAACACGCAGTGCCCGGCCAATCGCGGCTGTGCCCGCAGCAGAGGGCGGGGCCTCCGCAGACCCAGTGCCCCTTCCCTGGGGAGTCAGGCAGGACGTGGCCCACCCCACGGAGGGCACCCAGGCCTCCGGGTGACAGGACGCGGTCCTCCCGGCCGTGGGAGCTGCAGAGAGGCGGCCGGGGGACCTTCCTGGCCAGCTTGGGGAGGGAGAGGACGAGGAGGCCAGGCGGGATGGGGCACCCACGGCTGGATCCCGGCCAGGGCCGCCCCTTGGTTGCCCGGTTACTGGCCGGCAGAGCCAGAGGGCAGTGGGGGACGGACGCGGCTCTGAGCCTGGCTCTCGGGGACCAGGACTCCCTAAGGGGGGCCGGACTGCGGCCAGAGCTGCTGGGGGGGCACCATTTCCCCCCCATGGGGCTGTGTCCCTGAGGGACCCGAGGCCTGATTCAGACTCGGCACGGCGGGGCTGGCACTGGCCAACGCTCCAGGCTCAGAACCGGACACTGGCTCCAGAACGTTCTCGCTGAGGCTCGGGCTGAGCACTTGTGGGGCCCGTGGGTGACCTGGGTCCCACCCCGGGCACCAGGAGTGAGTGGGCCGGGCTGACGCCGCCTCCCCGGAAGCCAGAGTGTCCCTGTGAAGTGGGCACTGGCTTGGGGGCGCTGCAGGTAGCGTAGGAGCCCCAGGGCTTGGCCAGAGCACTTGCCCTCGAGACAGGCGATCCAGGAGGACTGAAGGGCCCCCGGGCCCCCGCCCCAGCCCCAGGGCAGCCACACAGCACCCCTGAGATGCTGAGGGAGGCAGGGCTGAGAGGGGCGGGAGTGTCGGGCCCTCCGCGCTGCACGCCCGGGTGGGTCTCTCTGCTGGTCCCCAGTTGCCTGTGGAGGGCGAGGGGGGGCCGAGTGCCAGACCTGCCGGGTCCAGGCCTGGCTGGCCCCACACTCAGTTTCCCCCGCCCGGCAGTGGGGGGAAACTGAGGCTAGAGGGCCACAGGATTCGAGTCTCGGCCCACACGGGGGAGGCGAGAGCAGCGCCCGCCCAGCCGGGTCTTGAGACAGCCGAGGCCACGCACGGGCCTACCGCCGCCCACGGGGCCGGCCACCCTGTCCGGGCTGGCCCTCGCCAGCGGTCACTGCTGACCTCCCCAGCCGGGGCGGAGGGAGCCTGTGGCGTCCTCCCCTGCCCCCCGCAGCCCACGACCCTCCCGGCCAGACCCCCGTCCAGGGTGAATGTGACCCCAGAGCCACAGAGGGGGCGTCTGGCCGCCCACTGCCCCCCACCCGCCTCCACACCAACCCCGGGCGACCCCCATCGCTGGCCTGCCCTTGCTTCTCGGGCACCCCCTCCCCGCACCCCTCCCCGCGCCTCCCCTCCCCTCCAGGGTCTCTGCCAGCCCAGGGGCTGCCCTGAAAGGCCCCTTTGTCGATGCGGTAATGCACACGCGTGCACGCGCACACACACACACACTCTCTCTCTCTCTCTCTCTCTCTCTCTCTCTCTCTCTCTCTCTCTCTCTCTCTCTCTCTCTCTCTCTCTCTCTCTCTCCTCTCTCTCTCCTCTCTCTCTCTCTCTCGGGCCCCCAGCCTGGCCCCTCCTCTGGCTTCCTTCTCCCCTCACCCCGCCCCCCTCCAGAGAAGAAACAGATTGCGGGGGGGGGGGGGGGGGGTAGGGGGGGGCTCTGCTAGTGCCCAGGGGGAGGGATGCAGACCCGCCCTGCCCCTCCCACAGACGCCGCCCCCGCCCCCCTGCAGCCCCCCCACTCAGGCCGGGCTGGATAAACATGCTTCCCAACCTGCCCCCCAAGAGGGCCGGGCCCGCCTCAGGCCCCTCTGGGGCGCCGGCCAGGTGGGGGTGAATGTTCCCCTTTTCCGTCTGTACGCTGGGGGCCCCCTCGTGGCTCCCGGCCCCCCTCACCCTCCCTGTGCCCCGTCTCTCCTGTGCTCACTGGGGGGCCTCAGTGAAGGGCCCGCGGGACCCAGCTGGCCAGGAGCACAGTGGCCCGCGCCCACCCCGGCCCCCGCCCGGCCGCACGGAGCCTGGGCCGGCCCAGCCCTTCGCTCCGCCGCTATTGTCTGTCCCCGCGGCTCGCATGGTGCGGCCCCCGCGGCACCGTCACCGGCTGGGAGCCGGCCCGGAACTTTCCATTGTCCTGGGCACTGGCTGTGCCCACCGAGAGGGCGGAGCCCCTGGGGACATCGGCTGGGGGTGGGGGACAAGGAGTGGCCGGGCCCCGGGCAGGGTGCGAGGGCAGCTGGGCAGGGCAGAGAGGTCAGCGGCCAGTGGACAGGGCAGGGCAGACGTCCGGCCCCTTGGTGGCCTCTGGGCGGAGGGGTGCCCCGTCCAGCCCCCCGCACGGTCCCGGCCGTCCGCCTTCCCAGCGCCTGAGTTTAGAATGACCGTTCAGGGCCAGCCGGAGCCCAGCGGGGAGGGCGTTGGCCTGGCACGCGGCTGACCCGGGTTTGATCCCTGGCACCCCCCTAGGGGCCCCCGAGCACCGCCAGGAGTGATTCCTGAGCACAGAGCCAGGAGTCAGCCCTGAGCATGGCTGGGTGGGTGTGGCCCCCCCCAAAAAAAATAAAATAAGCTCCTGTACCTGGCGCACTTTAGTTGGGCAAATGCCCCACCCCCTCCAAGCTGGCGGCCGGGGGGCGGGGGGGGGGGAGCCACGGTGCACCCTGCTGACACAGCATCTCGCTGTGAAGGCGCTAACATCCGGCCGCGGCTCTTCCCCAGAGTTCCAGAAGTTTCCCATCCCCATCTGCTGTCTTCGTTCTCACAGGGCGGCTGGGAGTGCGGCTGGGGGAGGGGCGGGGGTATTTTTAGCCTCCGTGCAGATTCGGTGGGGCTGTCGCTCTGGCTCCACCGTCCCCCGCCCCCGCCACCCCCCCCCCCCACACACACACACAGACAGTCCCAAACGGTTCCCAAACCGTTAGCCAATTCGATTTATCAACATTGTTGCGTTATTAAGCCCAGCTGGGTGGGGGGGGGGTGGGAGGCAGCGGCAGGGCTGGGGCTAGAACCCGGGGCTAGAACCCGGGGCCTTCCACCTGCCGGCCCCCTGCTCTGCTTCAGAGTCGCCCCGCAGCCCCGGGATCAGCGACTTTAGGACCCAGAGCCGGAGTCCCGAGGCTCGGGGATGGGCCTGGCCTGGCGTCAGCTCTGGTTTGATCCCCAGCACCCCAGCGGTCCCCGAGCCCCTCCGAGTGACCCCCGAGCACCCCCGGGTGTGGCCCGAGAACTGCGCCAGGGCTGCGGTGACAGGACAGTGGGGACAGTGCCGGCCTTGCACGTGGCCAGCTCGGGTTCGATTCCTGCCACCCCGTAGGGTCCCCTGAGCACCGCCGGGAGCGATCCCTGAGCTCTGAGCCAAGAGTAACCCCTGAGCACCGCTGGGTGCGGCCCAAAAGACAAGGATGAAAAACCCACAAGCACCTCCGCCGCCCCCACATACACACACACACACACACACACACACACACACACTCGCGAAGTCATTACTATTCGGTGTTTTTCAGACTAAGCTTCTGGGTAAGTCCTGAGTGAACACGGGACGCTCTGGGTGACACTTTCTCTCGGGCCTATTTCCATGTCGCTGTGTCTTGAGGACCTGCCCCGGCCCCTGGGCCCCCCGGGCCACCACACAGAGGTGCTGGCTGGACCCACGGAGGCCAGGGTGGCACCTGAGCCCCGAGTCCCCGGGCACGTGCTCCTGACGCCGTCTCCCCCACACGCGGGGGCCTCCCCGGGGCAGCGGGCGCGGCCGGGCTCTGGGCCGCGTGTAGGGGAGCACCAGGGGCCGGGGGACCCCGAGTAGAATTCCGTCGGCTGAGGGGGCCTCTTCTGGCGCTGGGGCACACGTGGCAATTCACCAGAGGCAATTCACCGCGCACTCCTGGTCACTCAGGGGTCCCCATTCCCGGGGCCCAGCACGGCCCAGCGGGGGCAGCAGCAGGGCGGGTGGGGTGCGGGGAGACGGGTCAGGGGTGCGCAGGGCAGAGTCTGCGCAGAGCCTTTCTCGAAAAAAAAAAAAGAGTCCGTGAGAAAGGTGGGTCTGGGGTGGTCTGAGTCAGGGGGCTCTGAGTTGGGGGGGTCCCTGATGTCCCAGCACGTGGCCCTGGCATGGCGGGGGCGGGAGGGAGCCAGGGAGAGGAGGCTGGGGCAGGGGGGCTCTGCTCTGCCAAAGGGGTCCACTCCCTGCAGTCTGCCTGAGGCCTGCTGGGGAGGCGGGGGTCCGGGCAGCAGAATCCAGGAGCTAAAGGCCCAATAGATGCCGCTACACCCCCAGTCACGTGACCGCCTTTGACAAACTGGAATAGGCAAATCTACCCCCAGAGAGGGAGCAGACGGGGTGGGGGTGGGGGGGCTTGCGGGGGCGTGACCAGGGGCTGGGGGCCAGGCGGGCAGTGCAGAGAGGCCAGTGGCGGCCAGACTGTGCCCGTATGAGGACCCAGCAGTGCTGGGTGCTTTTCACCTCCTCTGGGCTTAGTTGGTTTGGGGGGGTAACACCCCCCAGCCGCTTCGAGGTGCCTCCTGGCTCTGCACACCTGCCCCCACCTCAAAAGCCTTTTTTTTTTTTTTTTCCCAAAGCAGCTGCCTCAGAATAATGGGCCGGGGGATGTCGGGCGCGCGTGCTCACAGCAAGACCCCCGCTGAGTCTCGGGCACAGCGTGGCCTCTCCCCTTCCGGCCTGCGCCGGGGTTAGCTGATGCCCGAGTTTCAGCCGCCCTGACCTGTCACGAGTATCACACAGCATAGCCCCAAGCCCTCTGAGCACCGCTTGAGGATCCCCACAATATGGACCATGAAGAGGAGGGGCCAGGTGGGATCGAAGCGATAGCACAGCGGGGAGGGCATTTGCCTGGCACGCGGCCGACCCAGGTTCTATTCCTGGCATCCCATAGGGTCCCCAGAGCACCGCCAGGAGTAATTCCTGAGTGCAGGGCCAGGAGTAAGCCCCGAGCATCGCCGGGTGTGACCCAAAAAGTCAAAAAAATTAAAAAGAAAGAAATGCGGGGCCAGGACGGAGGCTGAGGGCCAAAACACACACTTCGCAGGGCAGGAAGCTCCAGTCTGAGCCCTGCCGGAAGCAGCTCACGAGCACCAGGCCAGGCTAGACCCTGAGCACCACCCGTGGAGGCCCCAAGATAAAGGGTGTCAATTTTTTAAAAATTAATAATAAAGGGCCAGAGGGATTGTACAAGGGTTAGGACGCTTGCAGGCAGCCAACTCAGCTTGATTTCTGGCACACATATGATCTCCTGAGCACAGAGCCAGGAGTCAGCCCTGAGCACAGAGCCAGGAGTCAGCCCTGAGCACAGATCTAGGAGTCAGTTCTGAACACAGACCCAGGAGTCAGCCCTGAGCACAGACCCAGGAGTCAGCCCTGAGCACAGACCCAGGAGTAAACCCTGAGCATTGCTGGGTGTGGTCGCAAACCCCAAATAAATGGTGTTTATGATTTTTTAAAAAAATAACAGTAGGGGGCTGGAGCGATAGCACAGCGGGTAGGGCGTTTGCCTTGCACGCGGCCGACCCGGGTTCTAATCCCAGCATCCCATATGGTCCCCTGAGCACCGCCAGGGGTAATTCCTGAGTGAAGAGCCAGGAGTAACCCCTGTGCATCGCCGGGTGTGAGCCAAAAACCAAAAAAAAAATAAATAAATAACAATAGGGGCTGGAGTGACAGCACAGTGGGTAGGGTGTTTGCCTTGCACGCGGCCGACCCGGGTTCGATTCCCAGCATCCCATATGGTCCCCTGAGCACCGCCAGGAGTAATTCCTGAGTGCATGAGCCAGGAGTGACCCCTGTGCATCGCTGGGTGTGACCCAAAAACCAAAATAAATAAACGAGGCCAGAAAAAGGGTATGGGAGGTAAAACACTTGCCTCGCACACAGCCAACCCTGGTTTGATCGCCAGAGTTGCTTATGGTCCCTTCGGCCCTGCCAGAGGTGAACCCTGAGCACAGAGCCAGGAGTAAGCCCTGAGTACCGCCGGGCGTGGTCCCAATCCCAAAATAAATGGGGTTCCTTTTTTTAATTTGGTCTTCGGGCCACACCCGGTGGTGCTCAGGGCCTATTCCTGGCTCTGTGCTCAGGGATCACTCCTGGTGGGGATCAGAGGACCCTCCGGGGTGCCAGGAATCGAACCCGGGTTGAACACGTGCAAGGCAAGCACCCAGCCCTGAGAACTCTCTCTCCAGCCCCAGTCTTGGTTGGCTGGGTCACAGGGAAAGGGCCCTCGGGTGGTTCCGCCAGGGACCCGCCCGCTCTGACACACGCTCCCTCCCGTGTCCGCCGCCCCCCGCCTGTGTCCCCAGGGCAGCGACAGCGAGTACGAGCCGGAGCCGGGCCCCCAGAAGGCCCACTCGTTCGTCAACCACTACATCAGCGACCCCACGTACTACGACTCGTGGCGGCGGCAGCAGAGAGGCATCTCGCGGGCACAGTCCTCCAGCCACGGGGAGGGCGACCCCGCGGAGCAGGAGCACGGCGCCCTGGGCGGGGGGCGGCCCCCAGCAGGGCAGCCTCTTCCGGCCCAAGGCCAGTCGGACCCCCACGCCCCAGAACCCCCCGAACCCGCAGAGCCAGCAGGGCACCCTGTTCCGCCCGGCCAGCAGCCTGGCCCCCGGCTCCCGGGCGCCCATCACCGGCTTCTCGTCGTTCGTCTGACGTCGGAAGAGGACGCCCACCTGCCCGCCCCGCGCCCCCCCACGCCCGGCCCCTCCTCCAGCCGCCGGCCGCGAGGAGTGGAGCAGAGAAACTGAGTCAGCGGCCCGGCTCGTCCTCGGGCCTCCCGGTGCTAAGGCGACGGCAGCCCTGGGCGTGGAGATCAGGGGCTCGCCCATGCTGCGGGGACGCGGGGTGGAGGCCGTGGGCAGGCAGGGGTCCTCGGGAGGGGACTGGGGGGCTGGCCAGTGGGCGTGGCCTAGGGAGAAGAAGCTTCTGGAATTCCCGCTTCGAGGGGTCTCTGGCATGGGAGGGAGGCACCAGAAGCCTGGGGGTGCAGTCGGCCCTCTCGCCCCCACCCTGTGTGGCCCCCCCGGGGAGCCATGTCCCCTCCCCCGGAACCTGTTCCTTTAGAGGAAGGGACGCACCTCCCGGCTCACCCCTTCCATGATCTCTACACACTCCTCCAGCGCCCTGCAGGGGCGTCCAGCCCCCCACCCCAGCTCAGCCAACCCTGAAGGATGCGTTCAGGGGTCAGGGGTCAGGGGCGGGGGTCCCGAGGTGGCCCGGGGACAGCTGGCAGATCTCCAAAGCTTTGTATTGTCTTTCTTCCGATTCAGGTGCCCAGAAAGGGGGCTGGGGCCACGGAGAGGAGACAGTGACTCAGTCTCCCAGGGCGGGCTGAGGTGGCCACAGACACACACGGGGACCCCTTCACCATCACACGCGCGTGCACAGGCACACATGCTCAGACACACGCACATGCATGCATGCGTACACGTGCACTCGCATGCATGCACACATGTGCACACGCATGCACATGCTCAGGCATACTCATGCACACACAGACTCGTGTGCATGCATACTCATGCGTGCACATGTGCTCACATGCTCACGCACATGACCACACTCACACACACATGCACACATGCATGCACACGTATGCACACGTGCTCGCTTAGAGAACAGGTTCCTGGCCAGGGGGTCCCTCTGGGCCTGCTCGCCAACAGGGTGCTCCCCTCAGACCCCAGCCCGGAGGCCGATTCCTCCGCGCCACGAGGTCGGCTCAGCCCTGGGCTCACAAAGGCTCCAGGAAGCCCAGCCCCACAGTGACCATGCCCAGGCCTGGCCCAGCCTCTCCGGGCCCAGGGGCAAGCCGGGTCCTGTCCCCGCTCGACCCAGCTGGCAGGGTGCCCCTCAGGCTGCCTGGGGCGGGTCCAGCGGGGCCGAGGGCTGGGAATAGCGGTGGACACAGGGCCGGGCCCTGCACGCGGTCTGCACCAAGCGTGTTCTTTAAAAAGCCCGTCCCTGGCCGGGCTCGCCCCAGCAGCTCAGGAATCCAGGCCGGGGTCTCGGGGGGAGGCCTCTCGCCAGTTCCCGGGTGGGGCAGGACTCAGTGTGGGGCCAGGAGGCCTGGGAGCCAGCTCGGGAGCAGTTGATGCTGATTTGGGGGCTGCGGACGGTCCCCGGGGAGACTCTCAGGGGACGGGCCCAGCGAGAGGCCCAGCCCTGGCGAGGGGGTGGGCACGGCCAGCTGTGAGCTGGACCCTCTGCAGACAGGCTGACGGGAGGGGGGGGCCCGCCCGGGGGCCCACATCTGGATCTCCGTCCTGCACATCTGTGGCGGGGCGGCTTCCCCTCCGCTTCCTCCGGCCCCTCCCCACGGCCACCACCACGGCCTTTTCCCAGCTCCCAGGGTTTTGCCATTTAAGGAAGTTCCCGGTTTGCAGGGGGGCGGGGTGGAGAGCAGGGCTGGGATTCCCAGGGGCCCAGACTTCCTCTGCCTCCTGGCCTGTCCCGCACCAGCCCTCCCACCCCCACTCATGGCCTGTGACCCTCAGCACTGACCCTACCCCCAGAAGGCCGCACACGTGGGGTCACGGATGTGTAGCAAGGAGCACGGAGCAGAGTCCCCGGGCGTGCGGGGTCACGGGACACCCCCAGCTGGCCCAGGCTGCTGTCTGGGGGCTCCAGCAGCCTGACTCCTTCCGCCTGGAGGCATCCAGGGTCCTGCAGTGAGCCACCAGTGGGACCGGGCTCCCGGGGACGTCTCCTTGCCCTTGTTTACATATCTGCCGGGGAGGTGGGGTGAGACAGCCCCGGGGGCCCCGGGACGCCCCCTTGGTTTCCTGCCAGTCAGTCACCTCTCCAGGTGCGCCGGGTTCACCCCGGGACACTTGCCACCTGGCGCCTTTGTCTCAGGTGCCCTGGAGATCTCCGGGCTTGCACCTGGCCACCCACACTTGGCACCCAGCACTGCCCTCCCCCACCCGGCCACACCCAGACTGCCAAAACGAACCAAATAGCCCCTCCCGGTCCCCAAAGGTCTCGCAGGCCTAGGGTGCCTCTCCCGCCTGCCCCCCACACCCCCCCAGGTCCCGTGGAAACGGGGGCGCGGTGAGCTCAAGGCCAGCTGTCCCCCCCCCACACACACACCGGGCAGCACAGCCAAGGGGCCAGGCCTCGCCCGTAGCCCACCCCGCAGGGCACCCCTCGCCTGCCCTCACTGACCCCCCGTGAGAGCGTGTGCGCAGGTGAGGACAGGGGTGGAGCCTTGTGCCCAAGGACCCCCTGACCACCTCCCGGAGCACAGGTGCCCCCGAACACCCCCTCATGGTTTCCTTCCGGGTCAGAACCCAAAGCATCTCCACGCGTCACCTTTCTTTATGCATATAGACTCCGAGAGCAAAAACCAACACAAATCTTTATTTTTTTGATTTAAAGGATATAATGAAAAAGTTACTGGAAAGAGTGTTCGTTATGGCAGGTGTCTGTAAGAAAAAATATATATATATATATGTCCTATAGCTTGTTAGCAGGTTTATTTTTTAAATGAAAGGTCAGAGAGAAATTGATGTGAAATATACACCACGAGAAGTTCGTGTCCTGTCAAACTTGTGTATTTTATAAATAAACTTTTTTTTTTTGAGTCCTGGAGCATCTGTTATTCACCTCCCCGGGGAAGTCCGTGCTCCCACGTGCCCCCTGCATGCCCAAGTGAGCCCAGTGCCCCTCTGCCCTGCTGCCATCCTGGGCCAAGTGTCCAGGGCCCGGCTCTGTTCTGATCCTTCACGGCGCTGGACGGGTCCCCGAGGGGAGCACCTTGCCAGGGAGCACCACGGGGACTTGCTCTCTGGAGTCTGGAGTCAGGTCTTGGCCTTAGTGCTTCCCAGAGTGGGTGACCTGGGCACCCTGGGGACATGCGTGGCCCTGGGGCCCGCCAGTGTGCCTGGCCGTACTTCCTGTCTGTCGGGTGAAGGAAGGCGCGTTAGGGCCCACCTCTGCCATCAAGGCACTTACTTGCCGTGCACACGGCTGACCCTGTCTGATGCCCAACCCCGGTTACGGTCACCCTGAGCACAGAGCCGGGAGAGCTGCAAAACTAAGTACCTAAGGAGGTAGGATGGGGAGGGTTGCACAGCGGGGGGGCACTTGCCTTGCGCGTGGCCAGCTCGGGTTTGATCCCTGGGGTCCTATCGGGTCCCCCGGGCAATACCAGGAGCAGTTCCCGAAGGAGAGCCGGGAGAAATGCCTGAGCATCTCGGGGTGTGGCACAGAAGGAAGGTAGGGAGGAATGGAGTGAGGGAAGGATGGAGGGAGGGAGGGAGGGAGGGAGGGAGGGAGGGAGGGAGGGAGGAAGAAGAAAGAAAAAAAAGAAAAAGAAAAAAAGAAAGAAAGGAAGGAAGAAGGGGGAGGGAGAGAGAAGGAAGGAAAACAGGAAGGGATAGGAAGGAAAGAAGGGAGAGAGGAAGGAGAAAGAAAAAGAAAGAGAAAGAAAGAAAGAAAGAAAGAAAGAAAGAAAGAAAGAAAGAAAGAAAGAAAGAAAGAAAGAAAGAAAGAAAGAAAGAAAGAAAGAAAGAAAGAAAGAGAAGGAAGGAAGGAAGGAAGGAAGGAAGGAAGGAAGGAAGGAAGGAAGGAAGGAAGGAAGGAAGGGGAAGGAAGGGAGGGAGGGAGGGAGAGAGAAGGAAGGGAGGGAGGAAGGAAAGAAGGAAGGGAGAGAGGAAGGAGAAAGAAAAAGAAAGGAAGAAAGAAAGAAAGAAAGAAAGAAAGAAAGAAAGAAAGAAAGAAAGAAAGAAAGAAAGAAAGAAAGAAAGAAAGAAAGAAAGAGAGAGAGAGAGGGAGGGAGGGAGGGAGGGAGGGAGGAAGGAAGAGAGTAAGGAGAAAGATAAAAAAAGACAGAATGAAAGAAAGAAAGGAAAAGGGAAGGAAGAAGGGAGAGCAAAGGAAGAAAGGGAGAGCGATGTCTGTCCTGGGCGGGACCGGCTGTCTTTCCCCCGACCTTCGTCCCCATCGATCAATCCAGGCTCCACTGAGTCACTGTGTGGAGCCGGCAGGCCCTCGTGTGCCACACCTCTCTACACACACACACACACACACACACACACACACACACACACACACACACACACACACACACACACACACACACACACACACACACACACACACACACACACACACACACACACACACACACACACACACACACACACACACACACACACACACACACACACACACACACCGAGGGGTGCCCTGCGGCCCTGACCACATCCTTCCACGCGGGCAGTGTGGGCTGGAGCCACGGAATCCATCCAAGCCGCAGCAGCCGCCGGCCACAGACGCCGCACGTGGGGGTGCTGAGAGCGCGCTGGGGGGGCCCAGTGGCCAGTACGTCCACTCTCGGGCCATTCACATCGCCCGGCCGTTGTGGGAGCACTGTCCCCCGGGCTCAGGCCGCGGTGACAGGGCCCCCGTGTGTGGGAGCCAGCCCCCGCCCCCACGGGCAGACCCTGTGTGAATTCAACGGCATCTCTAAAGCCTTTGAGAGCGTAGGGGGCATGGGAGGGGCACACCTGGCTGTGCGCAGGGCTGACTCCCGGCTCTGTGCTCAGGGGTCACTCCCGGTGGGGCTCTGCGAACACTCTCTGGTGCCAGGAGTCAAACCCCAGTCAACCGCATCAAGGCAAGCACCCTCTCCCTGCCGTACTATCTCCCTGACCCAAAGTTTATCTTTTATATTTTATTTTTACATCAGAAACACAAATAGAGGGCTGGAGCGATAGCACAGCGGGGAGGGCGTTTGCCTTGCATGCGGCCGACCCAGGTTCGATTCCCAGCATCCCATAGAGTCCCCTGAGCAGCGCCAGGGGTGATTCCTGAGTGCAGAGCCAGGAGTGACCCTGTGCATCGCCAGGTGTGACCCAAAACGAAAAAGAAAGAAAGAAAGAAAGAAAGAAAGAAAGAAAGAAAGAAAGAAAGAAAGAAAGAAAGAAAGAAAGAAAGAAAGAAAGAAAGAAAGAAAGAAAGAAAGAAGGAAAGAAAGAAAGAAAGGAAGAAAGAAAGAGAGAGAGAGAAAGAGAGAGAAAGAAAGAGAGAGAAAGAAAGAGAGAAAGAAAGAAAGAGAGAAAGAGAGAAAGAGAGAGAGAAAGAAAGAAAGAAAGAAAGAAAGAAAGAAAGAAAGAAAGAAAGAAAGAAAGAAAGAAAGAAAGAAAGAAAGAAAGAAAGAAAGAAAGAAAGAAAGAAAGAAAGAGAAACACAAAACACAGACAGAGGGCTAGAGCAATAATAGTACAGCAGGGAGGGCGTTTGCCTGGTACACGGCCGACCAGGGTTCCATCCCCGGCACCCGCTATGGGCCCCTGAGCACTGCCAGGAGTATTTCCTGAGTGCAGGGCCAGGAGTAAGCTCTGAGCATCGCCGGATGTGACCCAAAAGCCAAAAAAAGAAGAAGAGAAAGAATGGGCTCCGCATAGCGACTCTTTATGGTCCTCCGACGTCATTTCTCCGGCGCCACCGGGACCTGCAGTTCCTGTGACTTCCGAGCAAGCTCAGCCTTGGTCTTCCTGTTTCCGCCTCTTGTCAGGGCCCCAGAGGTCACCACGCTGCCCCCCACGAGGAGTCCGAAGCTGAGCGCTCGGGAAGCACACGCCTGGCTGCCCTGATCTGGAGAGACGCAGGGGGCCAGGACAGACACGCCCAGCCCGGGCCGCTGGAACGTGCCCAGGGACTGTCCACGTGTCCAGGCTGGAGAAAATCAGAGCTTGAGGAGCCCCACGTTCCCTTTTCCTTTCACCTGCCTGGCTCCGGGCGGTTCCCGGCTCTCTTGGCTTCCGGCCCCTCGCCCTCCCCCAGCCCTCAAGGCAAAATCACAGGCCAGAGAGAGTACAGCCGCGAGGGTGTTTGCCTTGCACACGATGGACCAGGGTTCCATCCCCGGCATCCCATTGGGTCCCCCAGCACCGGCAGGAGTCATTCCTGAGTGCAGAGCCAGGAGTGACCCCTGAGCATCGCAGGGTGGGACCCAAAAAGCCAAAAAAAAAAAAAAAGTCAGTCACAGAAATAACGACCGTCCCTGGTGCTCCTACCTTGCCGTCTGGACGTCCTGTGGAATGGGATGATGTCACGACTCATTTGGCGCTTGTCTTGCATGCAGCCGCTGGCTCAGAGTTCAATCCCCGGCACTGCTGAAGTTTGCAGAGCCCGTCAGGAGTGATCCCTGCCGCAGAGTCCCGGAGTCAGCCCTGAGCACATCCGAGTGTGGCCACACTCCCTGCCCCACCCCACCTCCAGAAAAAAAAAAAAAACTAAAAACTACACCAGGGTCTTGGAGCGATAGCACAGCGGGTAGGGCATTTGCCTTGCACGTGGCTGACCCGGGTTCGATTCCCAGCATCCCATAGGGTCCCCTGAGCACCGCCAGGAGTAATTCCTGAGTGCAGAGCCAGGAGTGACCCCTGTGCATCGCTGAGTGTGACCTAAAAAGCAAAAAAATAAAAATAAAAACTACACCAAAGGTCCAGAAGGGGTCCAGGCCCTTTGGGCTGGGGCCTCATGGCCAGTCAGCCAGGCCTTGCCCAAGGCCTGGGGGTGCCCCAGGGGGCTACAGTGCAGCAGAAACGTGGTGACTTCCTTCTCACGGGATGCCCTGCACTGCCCGGCTGGACCTCAGCACCAGCTCTCCATAGAAGGGTCCCCCCCGCCACCGCCATAGGCCCTCGGTAACCAGGGGGAGCTGGGCCAGGTGCTGCTGTCACAGGCCCCTTGAGGGTTTCCCGTCCCCAACAGGATGGCTCTAAGCCCCGGGGCAGGCGGCAGAGCCTAAAGGCACAGGGCAGGGATTAGCCCTTCTGTTCCCGGATAAAGGACACTTGGGCGGAATTCCCCAGAGCTTCTAGAAGCCGGGGTGTGGCTCAGTCCCAGCCTCGCTGGCTTCCCAGCCCTTCCCGCACCCGGCCCCCGGCCCCGACGCTGCTTAGCGGGAATCCAGTCTGCAGAGAAACCCCGGACCTTTGCCATCTGGGCTTCTGGGACCTTCTGGGTCCGTCTAGAAGCCACAGCACATTCAGACTGAGACCTGGGAGCATGAGGAACCCCCGCCCCAAGCAACACTGGGTGGAGGTGGGGGCAGGGGGCAGAGGCCACCCCCGGCGGTATGTGGGTGACCAAATCAGGCGGCCAGACTAGAGCCCGGCAGGCTGGTGTGCTGTGTCCAGGGGGCAACTTGGGTCCTTGACCTCCAGGTCAGTTGCAGGGGGCTGGGAACCAGTGGGGACACCCCCAGCTGGGCGTGGCAGATGGAGGAGGAGGTGGCCCCCAAACAGGAAGGGCTGGCCAGAGGGGCATCACCTGGGCACTGGAGAGACACATCTCACTGTCTTCCGCCCACTGAGCTGTCCAGCCCATCACCCTCAGCCCAAACTTGGCAGGAAGCTGGGAGTGTTGGTTCGAGTCCCCCCTAGACGGTTAACCCCGCTGGGGGGCAGAGAGATGATGGGTGGGTGCAGATGGGAGCAGACCCCAGGGCCTGCCAGCGCCTCTGATGTGCCTGTCCCCAGGGAAGCCCCCTCGAGCTCCAGGCAGCCCCGGGGCCCTTCTCTCCCCTCGGGGGGCCAGAGGAAGCCTCTGCAGGACAGGGGGACAGGGCTGGGCGGCTGGAGAGAGCAGAGTCCGGGGGCTGGGAGCTCCGACAGCAGGGAGGGCACTCGCCTGGCATGTGGCAAACCGGGTTCTATCTCTGCCCCCCCCATGGGGTCCCCTGAGCCCCCAGGAATGATCCCTGGGCACAGAGCCAGGAGCGAGCACAGCAGGAAGTGCCCCCTCTCCTCCCTAATACTTTTTTTAATGAAAAAAAGAAATCCAGCCTTACCAACTTCCTGCAGCCCGGGGACCACTGCAGCCCACAGGGACCTTTGCTCTGCATTGTCTGCGGAGGACATGCCTGGGCTCACCTTTGCTCTGCATTGTATGCTGTGTATACACCCGGTACTCACCTTTGCTCTGCATTGTATGCTGTGTATACACCCGGTACTCACCTTTGCTCTGCATTGTATGCTGTGTATACACCCGGTACTCACCTTTGCTCCCATTGTATGCTGTGTATACACCAGGTACTCACCTTTGCTCCCATTGCATGCTGTGTATACACCTGGTACTCACCTTTGCTAGCACTGTATGCTGTGTATACACCAGGTACTCACCTTTGCTCCCATTGCATGCTGTGTATACACCTGATACTCACCTTTGCTCCCATTGTATGCTGTGTATACACCAGGTACTCACCTTTGCTCCCATTGCATGCTGTGTATACGCCTGGTACTCACCTTTGCTCCCATTGTATGCTGTGTGTACACCTGGTACTCACCTTTGCTCCCATTGTATGCTGTGTATACACCTGGTACTCACCTTTGCTCGCACTGTATGCTCCTGCAGCTTAGCTCATTCTCAGCG
Source organism: Sorex araneus (assembly GCF_027595985.1). NCBI lineage: Eukaryota > Metazoa > Chordata > Mammalia > Eulipotyphla > Soricidae > Sorex > Sorex araneus. Next base: position 233,391,078 of record NC_073304.1, on the reverse strand, counting down.
ACCCCCCCCCCCCGCCAAGGAATTCCACCTCCTTCTTACCTGTTTGCACTGAGCAGGTGAGGACCCCCGGGTCTGGGGGTGGTGCCGAGGGCTGAGTCACCCCGGAGCTCGTGAGCGGATCCTCGTGCGGGAGCCTGTTGGCACCAGGGGTCCCCAGAGCTGGGGTGTGACCCTAAAACAAACCAAAACTTACCCAGATGTGGAGAAGGGAAGAAGGGCCCCTGGGAGAAGTGGCCGAGCCAGGAAAGCGCCCCAGGGTCGCAGAGGGACACCTCGAATACCACCAGGAGTAACCCCTGAGTACCACCAGGTCCCCCAAATACGGGCCCAAGGCCCGTCTGGCTTTACTGCACCTTTTGGGGAGACAGACAGATTTTGCGGTCCAGGCGCCCCCAGCCCCCCATCAGTATTGCAGGATGGGGTGGGGGGATACAGGATCAAGCCCAGGGCTCATGCACGGCCACTTGAACCCTGTCCCTGGGGCTCAGGGCTCAGACCTCGGGGGCCTGGGTATCGGGGAGGCCCCCAGGGCCATTGTTGGCGGCAGACCAGCTCAGACAGGCAGGCCACATTGGTTCAAACGGAGGCCAGAGGGATGGTAGAGGGGAGAAGGCTCTCCCCTCGCAGAGGGGCAACCCAGGTTCATCCCCCAGCACCACGTGGGGATCCCCCAGCCCCGCCAGGAGTGACCCCTGAGCACAGAGCCAGGAGTCAGCCCTGAGCACCGCAGAGTGTGACATCTCCCCCCTATAAAACCAACAAACAGCCCTGTCCTTTGGGGACCGGGAAGTGGGCATTCCAGGCCAGCAAGTCTCAGTCCTCAGGTGGAAACTTCCAGAGACATCTCCCAGGCAGGAGCTAGCAGACGACGGGAACAGTATCTAATTTCCACTTGCCATGAAGTATCCTTCTGGTTCTTACTGTTTTCAGATCCATTTCTTAAACTGTACATAAACATCATTCTTAGCTTCCCAGAGCTAACAAACAAACCAGGTTCTGTTTGTTTATTTATTTACTTCGCTTTTGGGGTCACACCTGGCCATGCTCAGGGGTTCCTCCTGGCTCTACACTCAGGAATTACTCCTGGCGGTGTGCTCGGGGGACCACATGGGATGCTGGGGATTGAACCCGGGTCGGGTCGGCCTGGGCTAGCAAAGGCCTTACAATGCTCAGTATCTCTCTGGCCCCAAGCAGGCTCTGTTTAAACAGCCTGGATTGGCTGGGCTGGAGCAATAGCACAGCGGGTAGGGCGTTTGCCTTGCACGCGGCCGACCCGGGCTCGATTCCCAGCATCCCATATGGTCCCCTGAGCACCGCCAGGGGTGATTTCTGAGTGCAGAGCCAGGAGTAACCTCTGTGCATTGCCGGATGTGACCCAAAAAGCAAAAAAAAAAAAAAAAAAAAACTAAACAGCCTGGATTGGGGCTAGTACAGCAGGGAGGGCTCTTGCCTTGCACACGGCTGATCTGGGTTCGATCCCTGGCACCCCCCATGGTCCCCCTAGCAAGCCGGGAGTGATCCCTGAGTGCAGAGCCAGGAGTCAGTCCCAGGCATCGCCTCATATGACCCTAAATCAATAAAATAAAAATAAGCAGGTCTAGGTCTACACTAGGTCTACACCAGTGTGCCGAGGTCTACACTGGCTGCAACCTCTCCTCAGTGGGGATTTCTGCTTATGACCCCTTCCACTGGAGACCCGCAAAGGGACCGGAGTAGGTGGATCCCCAACCTTCAGGACTCTGGGCCCCTCAGAGGGGACCATTTTGGGAAGTGAGGTCTCTGCAGGCTTCCTGAGTGGAGATGAGGTTAGACGGGGGCAGGGGGGTGGGGGGACCCCGACCCAATCACAGGTGTGCGCCAAGGAAGAGGAGAGTGTTCAGACTCTGTGGGTGGGGAGGTCGTGTGCGGACGAGAGGGTGGAGAGACGCGGTGGCCAAGGGCACCCAGGGGCCCTCCAGGGATCGCAGGAAGGAGGACGAGGCGGGAAAGGGCCCGACGTGCACTTTCAGAGGGAGGGTCCCTGAGGATCCCGTGGGGCCGCAGGGGTGCAGCCCCTGACTTTCATTCTTTGCCAGGTCAGTCTCGTGGAAGGATAACAAGTGGCCCTGCACGGTCCTGGGGCTCCGGACTCGCCTCCGGAGGTTTGGTTTAAGCCAGGGAGAAGCTGGCGGCAGTCGAGGATGGAGCGCCTCCCTGACCTTGGGGTTCCCTCTCTCTCCACCGCCCCCTTCACCTGCACCCCAGCCTTCAGGTCTGCGGAGAAGTGCCTGCCAGCCCTAAGCTCCACTGGCTACTGTTGTTTCCACCTTCTCTCAGCCTCCCCTGTTTCCCAAGTTGTTTCCACCTTTTTTTTTTTTCCTTTTGGGTCACACCTGGTAATGCACAGGGGTTACTCCTGGCTCTGCACTCAGGAATTACCCCGGCGGTGCTTGGGGGACCATATGGGATGCTGGGATTCGAACCCGGGTCGGCCGCGTGCAAGGCAAACGCCCTACCTGCTGTGCTATCGCTCCAGCCCCTGTTTCCACCTCTTGCTGAGAACCAACACAACTGTCATTAGTCAAGGTCAAGAGAAACGCCCTTGGGGCTGGCAACCTGCAAAACACAAACGCCAGACTCTAGGGATCCAATCGGTCTCTTCCACTGCTGCGGCCCTCGGCGTCGCCCCCTGCCTGGGGGTCCAGGGAGCACCCTCCTGGCACAGAGGGGTGGGGTAGGGTGCCTGCACTCTCATCGATCAAGGGACCACATGCCTGGGACCAGCAGTGGAGGCGGAGATGGGGGCACGTGTAAACTCCCACGCAGGCTCTCGTGGAACCAGACAAAACTTTCCTAAATGGGGCCGGAGCGGCAGGACAGCGGGGAGGGCATTTGCCTTGCATGCGGCCGCCCCGGGTTCGAATCCCAGCATCCTGTAGGGCCCCCCAAGCACCGCCAGGAGTAATTCCTGAGTGCGGCCTGGACCCCTCATTTACATGTCTGATCCGGTTGGCCGTCCCGCAAGCTCACATTTGCATAGGATGTAACCAATCAGGAGGCAGAAAGAGCAAAGGGGCGGGTGTATGGGCTGTAGAAGTCCCGGCCTGTGTTCTGGTTCCTGATAGTTCTAACAGTGGTGACCTGTGATGGTCACCTGCTCCACTCACCATCCACAAGTAGCACTATAGCACTGTCGCACTGTCCTCCCCTTGCTCATCGATTTGCTCAGCGGGCACCAGTAACGTCTCCATTATGAAACTTGTTGCTACTGTTTTTGGCATTTTGAATACTCCAGGGCTAGCTTGCCAGGCTCTGCCGTGTGGGCGAGATACTCTCGGTAGATTGCTGGGCTCTCCAAGAGGGATGGAGGAATCGAACCCGGGTCGGCCGCGTGCAAGGCAAATGCCCTACCCCCTGTGCTATTGCTTCAGCTCCACATACATACAAAGTACATAAACATCCCCTATGAAGTTCAAAGAAACTGTGGAACCAATAAAACGTTCAGTAGCTAATGCATTCTTCGATTAAAAAATACAGAAAGGTATCTATTTTTTTTTTGGTTTTTGGGTCACACCTGGCGATGCACAGGGGTCACTCCTGGCTCATGCACTCAGGAATTATTCCTGGCGGTGCTCGGGGGACCATATGGGATGCTGGGATTCGAACCCGGGTCGGCCGCGTGCAAGGCAAACACCCTACCCACTGTGCTATCACTCCAGCCCAAAAAGTTGCTAATTCTTAAAAGGAGAGGGCACTTCTCTACTCTTATAGTTTGTACCTAGTACAACTAGAATGGCGAGGTACTCAAACTGTCTGCAGAATGAATATTTAACATCACATTTTATCAATTAGGCTGTATTAGTGTGACCATCCACAAGGACGCCAAGGAAATCAAAGCTGCTGCAACAAAGGGACTCACCCTGGGGACCACTGATTCCACCCCCGGGTGAGTCCACCCTGACACGTAGCTGTGAGGGGCTCAGCCACAGCGGGGGTCCGGGGGGGAAGGTAGGGGAAGCTGGGGGGACTTGGGGATGAGAATGGGGACACGTGGGGGGTGGCCCCGCAGAAGCCACCCCCAGTTGAGTCTCAGCAGGAGTCGGGGGGCTTCAGCATGGCAGAGGTGGGGTCCTCTACCTCGATCCGCGTCTGTCCCCTCCGCCGCTGTGCCCAGGCCCCGGGTCGTGCCTGGACCAGCCCTGCAGACCTGGCGTGAGTCACGGCCGCTCCTGCCTGTGGCCGGGGTGAGCCCCGAGGGCTGCGGTGAAGCTGTTCTAGTCATAACACCGTGATTTCACGCAGGAGAGGCTGCCGAGGGCGGGAGAGGGCGGGGGTGGGCGGGGGGGGCACTCTGGGATACCCGCCCCGGGCTCAGCAGCCCGCACGCACGTGATGGAGTTTCAGGGCGGCCCGACAGCACAGCGGGGACAATCGGATCTGACACGGGGCCTCGGGGCCTTGGGAAGTGGGTCAGCGCTGGACCGTCCGCCTCAGAGGAGGCTGCCTAGGACAGGGAGGGGGCAGGGGTGAAACAGGGCCTCTGGGACTTTCATTCCCCAGAGACCCAGGCTGTTTGGGACACAAACCAGGTGGTGGGGAGACGGTACCGCGGGGCGGGGCACTTGCCTGGCACACGCTAGCCCAGGTTTGGTTCCCGGCATCCCAGAGGGTCCCCCAGCCCACCTGGAGTGAGCCCTGAGCATCGCCAGATGGAAGGACAAACGACAGAGACGCACACCTGGGGGTCCGAGTGATAGGACAGTGGGTAAGACGCTTGCCAGGTGCATCACCCACCTGGGGTCCTGGGTTCGAGTCCTCACACCCTACACGGTTTCAGGAGCCGGGAGTAAGCTCTGAGCACCACCAGGTGTGGCCAGAGAGAAAGAGAGAAAGAGACAGAGACAGAGAGTAAGAGAGAGATACAGAGACAGAGACAGAGAGAAACAAAGAGACAGAGACAGAGAGACAGAGATGGAGAGCAAGAGACAGAGACAGAGAGACAGAGACAGAGAGACAGAGACGGAGTGAGACACAGAGAGACAGGGAGAGAGACACACAGAGCGAGACGGATCTCCAGCATGCCTGATGACTGGAGCGCAGGTTTTGCAAGCAGGAGGCTCAGGCTGGATTCCCCACACGTGATCCCCAGAGCACCGAGCAGGGAGCAGCCTCCAAGCACTGTTGGGGTGTGGCCGCCCAGACCAAACAGCAACCGTGACTTTATTTGAAAATCGATGTCAGAAGATGGACGACGATCAAGCCCGGTGAGGACTTTGGAGGACTCGGACCCTGTGTGATGAGGGGAGCAGGCCCTCGGACACGAGGGGGGAGGGGACCAGCAGGGAGTCCACAGGAGGCCTGAGGCCCCAGCACCTGAGAGGGCAGCCCGGGACACCCCGTGCGCCTGAGTCACCAGCCCTGATACGGCCTTCCTGCACTGCGGGGTTTGCAGCCTTGAGAACTGTCTGCCTCCCCCCCCTCCTCTCCCCCCTCCCCTCCCTCCCCTCCTCTCCCCCCTCCCTCCATCTTTCTCCCTCCCTCCTCTCTCTCCCTCTCTCCCTCCCCCTCTCTCTCACCCTCTCTCCCTCCCCCTCTCTCTCACCCTCTCTCCCTTCCCCCCTCTCTCTCTCCCTCTCTCTCTTTCCCTCTCTCTCTCCCTCTCTCCTTCTCTCTCCCTTTCTCTCTCTCCCTCCTTCTCTCTCTCTCCCCCCTCTCTCCTCTTTCTTTTTCTGCTCTCTCTCCCTGTTTCTCCCTCTCTCCCTTCCTCTCTCTTTCTCTCTCTCCTCCCTCCCTCCCTCCCTCCTCTCTCTCTCTCCCTCTCTCCCTTCCCCCGCTCTCTCTCCCTCCCTCTCTCTCTCCCTCTCTCTCTTCCTCTCTCTCTCTCTGTCTCTCTCTCCTCTCTCTCTCTGTCTCTGTCTCTCTCTGTCTCTCTCTCTCTCTCTGTCTCTCTCTCTCTCTTTCTCTCTCTCTCTCAGCACACCTGGTGATGCTCAGGGCTTACTCCTGGCTGTACAGGGTGTGGGGACTGAACCCAGCTCAGCGGTGTGCCTGGCAAGCGTCTCACCACTGTCCTATCACCCGGGCCCCCAAGTGTGGTCTCACTGTTTGTCCTTCTGGCCACGGGGACCTGTCCCTGGCCTCAGCCGCCCGTGAGGAAGCCTGGGTGCGGTCAATCCCTGGGGGCCTGGGGGCGTGACCGGAACCCGGCTGACTCCCTCCCGCAGCCCAGGCTGAAGGCCAGCACCGGCCCCACCTAGACGCCAGCAGGAGTCAAGATGGCCGCTGAGACCCCCACTCCCAGTCCTCGAGGCTCCGGCCCCAGTTTTTGCCTCTGTGTGTGTGTGTGTGTGTGTGTGTGTGTGTGTGTGTGTGTGTGTGTGTGTCTCCCAAGCAATGGTCAGGGAGCCCGGGAACCCCTCCTGGTTGATTCGCAGCCAACTGGGTGCACAGGGTGAGCCAGAGGTGTTCAGGGCCTCCAGGCCACACCCGGGGAGCCGAGCCCAGGGTGGGCACTGCCATGTGCGCACTCTGACCCTGCCAGGACCCTCCCTCAGCCTCCGCCCCGCCCCCACCCTGCCTCATCCTTTATCCTGTGCTACCTCCCGACTCCTGAGACCCGGACAGGCTCCGTGCTGGGACAGCCGGGCGATGCCCTCGGGGCGAAGGGGGCACTCGCACTCGGGGAAGGAGCAGGGGGGAGGCAAGGCCCTCAGGCACCCAGGGGAGAAGCCCGAGTTGCACAAGCGGGCCGCGCCCGGCAGTGCTCGGGCCTCACTCCTGGCAGGGTCCGGAGGACCTTGGAGGGGGCCAGGGGGCGAACCCGGGTCCTGCGCGTGCAAGGCCAGCACCCTCCCCGCCGTCCCCTCCCCAGCCCTGTGAAGTCCAAGAGCTCGGGAGACCGGCCCTGCCCGCCCGCCTGCCCGCCCGCCGGCCACGGGAGAGGAGAGCGACACAACATCCTCACTTGAGAACCGCAGCTTCGAGGAAACGCCCGGCAGCGCGGGCTGGGCTGGGCGCCGTGACAAGGAAAGGCTGCGGAGAGGAGCAGACTCATCTGGACGGTCACTCGGGAGACAGTTCCCAGCTTCCGGGGCCGCCCGTGCCGCGCCCCGGGCCTTACTCTGGCTGGGGTCAGCGTCCTTTCCGAGACTGTCTCCGTTTGCCCCCACACCCCGAAGGGGCTCCCAAGAACTGCAGGTAAAGACGCAGCGCGGGCCAGAGAGCACCCAGCCTCGCGTGTGGCCGGCCTCACTCCAGCCCGGCATCACAGAACAGTGCCAGGGTGGCCCTGGGGTCCCCCAAACACCGCCGGAGGCCTCCAGCCCCACCGCCACAAACAAAAGAAAATTAAGATGGGCAGGAGAGATAGCACAGCGGGGAAGGCGCTTGCCTTGCGTGCAGCTGACCCGGGTTCGATTCCCAGCACCCTGTGGGGTCTCTTGAGCCCTGCCAGGAGTGAACCCTGTGTGCAGAGCCGCCACCAGGGGTGGCCTCCTGCCCCACCCCCAAGTTAAGATGCACAGCAGGTGGGGTTCCGGACCCCCCTCCATGGGCGCTCCTACATATTCATACATGTCTAGACCTCAGAGACATGCACACAGGCATGTGCACACATTTGCACACATGTGCACACCTCACACAGCATGTACATGTATGCACATATTGCACACCTCATAGGCATGCACACACCCATGCACACATGTGCACACCTCACGCAGCATGCACATGAACACACATATTGCACACATCATAGACATGCACATACCCATGGACACATGTGCACACCTTACACAGCATGCACATGTACGCACATATTGCACACCTCATAGACATGAACATACCCATGCACACATGTGCACACCTCACGCAGCATGCACATGAACACACATATTGCACACATCATAGACATGCACATACCCATGCACACATGTGCACACCTTACACAGCATGCACATGAACACACATATTGCACACCTCATAGACATGCACATACCCATGGACACATGTGCACACCTTACACAGCATGCACATGTACGCACATATTGCACACCTCATAGACATGCACACACCCATGCACACATGTGCACACTTCACACAGCATGCACATGTACGCACATATTGCACACCTCATAGTCATACACCCATGCACACATGTGCACACCTCACACAGCATGCACATGTATGCACACATTGCACACCTCATAGTCATACACACATTCATATGTGTACAAATATGTGCACACTTCACAAGCATGCCCGTGCACATACACACATTCATACCTGCGTACACCTCACGCACATGCACACACACACCCCAGTCAACACAACTGTTACTGGGCTGGGAACTCTGGAGAAGAGTAAACGGACTCGGGCCCTCAGCCTGAGCTCCGGCAATGACGCCCGCTTCTGGCGCCTCATCACGTGGACTCTGGTGGGTGGGAGGGGCCTGAGATGGGGGGGGTCTCTGCTCGGCCCCTTACCCCAGGCACAGTCTGTGGGTGTCAGTGTGGGGGAGACCGTTGTCCCCGACAGACCCTCCTGGGCCGCCTCTGCTGCGCGCGCCGGGGAAGGGCCCCGGAGTCAGGCCGTCAGGAGCAAGCCCAGGCCCCGGTTTGGAGTGCGGTGCTGGGGGGGGTCCCCGTGGCTGTCTGTGAAGCGGCGGGGGTGGGCGGAGCTGGGACTTAACCGGGCTCCGGAGCACTGGTCCTTTACGCTGGGCACCTCTGGGCGAGGTGCCACATCACATTGGGACGAGGGTGGCACTGAGTGACAGCTGAGCCACACACAGCCCGGGGCACACTCACGGGGGGGTGCAGGAGGGGGCAGTGGGGGGCGAGCAGGGCTGGGGGGGAGGAGACAGGCTGACGCCGGGTGTGGGGGAGGGTCTTGGGTGCTGCCGAAGCCTCTGCAAGGACAAGCCCCTGCCCCGGCCCCCAGGAAGGCCTTGGCCCGCAAGCGCTCTCCCGCCTGCTCTCTGCTTAGTGGCTGCGGCTGTGGCCTCCTGCCGGCCGCTCGGGTCCCACCCGCACGCACTGGGCTCGCTGCTGCGATTGCTCGCCCGGCCCGGCTTCCCGCGCCAGGGTGGAAACGGGAAATAGGAACAGCAGTGCCGGGTGCTGGCCCTGCGCTCGGGTTCGAGCCCCGCCTCCCAGAGGGTCCCCTGAGCACTGCCGGGTGTGGCCCCCAGTAAAAGGGTAGCAGCCCCAGTGCGGGCTTGAGAGGGAGAGTCCTGGTCCGCAACAAAGGCCCCACCCGGTGGGCGGCCCCGGCTGTCCCCAGGGGACCCCCTGGAGGCCGCTCTGGCCTCCCAGCTGGGCGCTCGGGAAGAAGAGACATTTCGGGGTGTGAGCGCTTTCCTGCCCCAGGCCCCCCCTTTCCCGCTCCTCAGAGGCTCGGGAGGGCCCTGAGTTCTTGGGGGGCTGCTCCCCAGCAGCCACAGAGGGTGCGTCCCCCTGCGCCACCCAGACTCCTTTCTCGGGCGCGCACCTGGGCGGCTGTGGCATATCCACCTGCCCCTCCTGTTCCGCCAACTGGGGCCCGGGAAACTCTGGCGGGCAGGTGGGGCCCTCTGCACCCCTGGGGGGAGGGATGTTTGGGAACAAACTTGTCCCAGAGGGTCTAAAGGGGGGCCCCGCTCGAGTGAGAGGACAGCAGGGAGGGCGTTTGCCTTGCACGTGGCTGACCCGGGTTCGATTCCCAGCATCCCACAGGGGCCCTCGAGCACCGCCAGGAGTGATTCCTGAGTGCAGAGCCAGGAGGAACCCCTGAGCATCGCTGGGTGTGACCCCAAAAGCCAAAAAATAAAATTAAATTTAAAAAGGGGGAGGGGGGCCGGAGCGATAGCACAGCGGGTAGGGCGTTTGCCTTGCATGCGGCTGACCTGGGTTCGATCCCCGGCATCCCATATGGTTCCCCCAAGCACTGCCAGGAGTAATTCTTGAGTGCAAAGCCAGGAGTAACCCCTGAGCATCGCTGGGTGTGACCCAAAAAGCAAAAAAATAATAATAATAATAAAAAGGGGGAGGCCCTTCATTCAGAGCAGCTGCGGCCAGTCCCGGCTGGGTCAGGGGGCAGCTCCTGCGGGGCCCCGGGCTCACAGCCACAGCACAGGGGGGTCCCCACTGCTCCCAGAGGAGACGCCTGGCCCGGTGGGCCTGGGAGACCCCTCTCCAGTCTCGCGTGAACAGCAGCACTCAAGGCCAGCATGGGCCCACGCTTGGGAACCAAGAAAAGGCTTCTAGAAGGACAAGGCCGGGCTCTCCCGCGGGGCTCCGAGGGTCCCGGCAGGTGAAGCCCTGAGTTCCACAGATCTGCGGCCCCAGAACACCCCTGGGCCCAGACGGCCGCCGAAGCAGCCACTGGCTTGCCGAGGAGCTCGAAGCGCCACTTCCGTCTCTCCTGACCCTCCTCTCTCCCGAGGACAAACAAGGCGTTGGGTCAGCCTGGACGTGGCCCAAGCATGACGGCCCTGGCCACACCCGGTGCCCGCCAGGATTGCTGAGCGGCGGGCCCTGCCATCTGCTCTCCCTGGCAGAGGCGCGTGCCTCCAGTTCCCCCTGGCAACGGCAGACGGGGCGTCAGAGCGGGTCTTCGCGCCCCTCAGCAAACCTCCGTGTTTTTCCGAGGAACCGCCTCTGCGTGGGGCCCGGCGGGACGCAGACATGTGCAGTGGCCCCCGGGTCACGGGCCCCCACGCCTGGACTCTCCTCCGTGGCCACTCTGCTCTGCCAACACCGCCAGGCCCGCCTCGCCCCCCTCCCGGGTCCCTCCAGCCAGTCCCCAGCCTGGTCAACTCAAGGTCATCTGAGCCAGGGGCTGGAGTGATAGCACAGCAGGGAGGGCGTTTGCCTTGCACGCGGCTGACCCAGGTTCGAATCCCAGCATCCCATATGGTCCCCTGAGCACCGCCAGGAGTAATTCCTGAGTGCAGAGCCAGGAATAACCCCTGTGCATCTCCGGGTGTGACCCAAAAAGCAAAAAAAAAGGGTCATCTGAGCCAGCAACTGTGTCTTTCTGTGATTTTGGTTTCAGGGGCCACAGCCGGCAAGTGCTCAGGGCTGGCTCTATGCTCCGGGATCGCTCCTGGTGGCCTCAGGGGACCCCCCCTGGGGTGTCACAGATGGAACCCGGGTCTGCCACGCGCAAGTCAAACACGGTATCCACCGCACTATCGCTCCAGCCCGGGAGAGATAAGTTTTGGAAGAACTCGTGACCCTGCCCTGCCCAGGAGGTCACGGAAGGGGTCACCGAACAGAGCCAGGCACAGACCGGCAGGGGACAGAAGCAGGAGGAGCGCTGGGCACACCCAGTCACCAGGCCAATGGCCTTTGTGGCCCTCGACCCTGGGGACTCAATTCACATACCAGTTGGACGCCCTGCTGGCCCCAGTGCCCTTGCAGATGCTTGGCTATTTGAGGGGGGAGGTACGCTGGGTGGGAGGGGTAGGAGAAGGATAGCAGAGCGCTTGCCCTGAGCCTCGAGCTCTCTGGTATTCTGGGGGGTTCCCAATCTGGAGGCCAGAGGTTGTCCCAGCAAGGAAAGGCCTGGGGGGGGGGTCCTGAGAACAGGAAATGAAGAAGGGGGAAGGAACTGCTCAGGGCAGGGAGGGCCTCCCCGCCCCACCACAAAAGTGTGCAGCCAGCAGGCTGGAGGGACACCCCAAGGTACCCCCATCCCCGTCTCCTAACCTCCGAGGGAGGGCGGGGGGGGGGGCAGGCGAGAGATGGGGAGTCACAGGGGCACAAGAGTCCCTGGAGAGGCGCTTTTCCTCCAAGGTCCCGGGAACAAAGGAAGAGCCTGAGGGGCAGGACTCGGACACAAACAGGGTCAGGGGACAGAGCGACCGCACAGCGGGGAGGGCGCTGGCCTCGCACGCGGCCAAGCCAGGTTCGATCCCTGGCGTGCCCTAGACAGGTGCCCTGAGCACCGCCAGGAGTAACCATGGAGCACAGAGCCAGGAGCCAGCCCTGGGCAACACCCGGTGTGGCCGGACGACCCAGCGTCAGCCCACACAAAGGGCCTGGGGGGGGGATGAAAGCGGCCCCCAGACGGTGCTAGCCCACGCTGGGAGCCGCGCGTCCGGGGCCCGGGGCAGGCCCGTGCAGCTGTGAGGCTCACACAGGCCCGGGCAGCTCCGACAGGCAGAGACACACGTCCCGGCCTAACGGCTTAGAGGTCAAGTTTCAACCGAGGTGCAGCGACGGCCTCAAATCCCTCTCCAGCGGCAGGGGCTCAGGGCCTGCCAGCGGGCTCAAGCCTCCTGGCTTTCGCTGCATTAACTCCCCCGGGTTATCAACAGGCAGCTCCGGGCTGGCAGAAGGAAGACGAAGGCCTTGTCAGGGCCTCAGGAAGCGGAGGCCGGCCCAGGGGGGGCCCCCCCCCCCCCGAGCTGCGTCAGAGCGAGGAGGCCGGCATCACCCTGGGAATCCTGCAGACGGATCGTCAGCCCCATCCCTCTTCCTGCTTGTCTGTTTGGGGCCACACCCGGTGGTGTGCAGGGCTTACTCCTGGCGTGGCACTCCAGAATCACTCCTGGGGGTGTGCTCGGGGACCACCTGGGATGCGGGGATCAAACCTGGGGACTATATGAAATGCCGGGGATTGAACCCGGGGACCATATGGGATGCCGGGATTGAACCCGGGTTGGCCGTGTGCAAGGCAAACACCCTCCCCGCTGTGCCCAGCCCCATCTTTGTGTGTGTGTGTGTGTGTGTGTGTATGTGTGTGTATGTGTATGTGTGTGTCAGGGGAGGGGAGGCATGAAGGAGGGCAGACTTGGCGGATACTCCTGTCTCAGTGCTCTGGGGTTACTCCCAGCGGTGCTAAGAGGACCGGGTGGTGTCCTGGGTCAAGCTCCTTGGGCTGGCCCGTGCTTGTACGCATCCCCGAGCACTTCCAGGAGTGACCCCTGAGCACAGAGCCACAAGTGAGCTCCGAGCACCACACCAATGCCAAACCCAGGGAGGCGCCATGCAAATCACACGCCCCAGCCCTTCCCGGTGCTCTCCCGGCCCTGCTGTTGATTTCTAGGGTCATTTTGCTTGTTTTGGGGGGTCACACCTGCTGGGGTGGGGGAAGCCATGCAGGGCTGGTTGTTGACCCCCCTCTCCCCACCCCCCCCACACACCCGCATATGCTCTGGGCCCTGGGGCGGCTGGGAGGAGCCTCGAAGGCAGAGCCCTGCTGTGGCTGGGAGGTGGCACCATAAAGGAGAGTGTCAGGGAGGCACGTGTGACAGGCCTGTGATCTGAGCAGGAAGAGCAGCCCTCGCACCCGCGCGGTGAGGACAAAGTACGCCAGGAGCCATAAAGGACACCGCGTGTTCAGAACCGAGGGAGAAGGGCGCCGGGCGTGCAGACCCCTTCTCCCCCGAGCAGAACGGACGTGTGCTGCCACTTCCCGAGAGGTAGGTGGCGGGAGAGACAGCCCTGGGTTCCCGGCGTGGGGGGACCACTCGGGGGTCTCTCGGGAAGGCCACATCTGGAACCGCCAACGGGGGCGGCCGGCAGCCAGAGAACTGGCTCCAGCCCTGCACGGTGGGTCCAGGGACCCGCTTCCCAGCCAGCGCGCCTTGGGAATGATTTTTCCATCATCATGGGAGCCGCGCCTGGGAACAGCCAGCCCAGGGCTGCTTCTGAGGGTCCCGGGCCGGGACTCAAACCTCCCACCTCCCCGCGGGAGCAGGACGGAGCCCCGAAGCAAGAAGCACGCGGGTGGGTTCTGAGGGGTGGAGTGGGAGGAAGGAGCTTGCCTTGCATGTGGCCCACCCTAGCTGGACCCCGACTCCCGCAGAGGTCCCCAGAGCACCCGCCAGGGGTGATTTGGGGACAGCCCCTGAGCACTTGGGGTGCGGACCCCAAACCCAAAATAATAATAATAATAATAATAATAATAATAATAATAATAATAGGCTGAACCCGCCTGGGACTGGCGTGGAAAGCGGCCCCCTCGCCCCCATCTCTCTCCTCCCAGTGGTCCACAGACCCCGGGGCGCCCCGTCTTTCATCCTTACTGGGAGGCGCGGGACCGCGGGCCGGGCACCGTCTATTGATTTCTGGCCAGGCAGAGCCTCGGGGAGGAGGAGCTGGCGGCGGGGCGGGGGGCGCGCTCGCCCCTGGGCCGCGGGGTCCGGCAGCGCCGCTGCCCGGCGCTGGCCGCGGGCCCGGCGCGTCCCCCCGCGCGCGCGGCCAGGCCCCTGGATTTGAACGCGGGGGGCCGAGCGGCGGGGCCGCGGCCGCCGGGCCATTGGCTGCGGCGGCGCCGTGACATCAGCGGGCGCGGGAGGGGCCCGCGAGGGGCGTGTCCGCGCCGCCGCTGCCCAGACGGCCCGAGCGAGCCGGGGACACAGTCGGCCGCGGACATGGGCCGCCCCAGCCCGCGGCGCGCCGCGTCCCCCGCGCCGGGCGCCCGCGCCCCCCGGGACCCAGGTAGGAGCGGGCGCCCGCGGCCTGCGGGGCGGGGGGCGCGCCGGCGTGGGGAGCTGGGGGGGCGCGCCGCTTGGTGTGTGTGTGTGCGGGGGGCGCTCGGGCCCCCGTCTTGGGCCGTTGGGGGTCATAGAAGAGCCGCGATCGCGCCCCGCGGACACGCCGAGACCCCTCCGACGCGCACCCACCGCGCCCAGGTGGCCGCGCGGAGGGACCCGAGCGCGTGCGGGGCGGGTGGGGTCCCCGCGTGTCCGCGCAGCGCGGGTTGGAGGAGGAGGGGGAGGAGGAGGAGGGGGAGGAGGAGGAGGGGGAGGAGCGGGAGGAGGGCGGCGGCGAGGCGGGCGCTGCCGGGGCTGCGGCTCATTTTCCTCTTCCCGGGACTGGGCTCGGCGGGGCGGGCCCCGGGCGCGGCGGGGGGCGGGGACCGGTGGGGGCGGGGTGGGGGCGCCCGGGAGCGGACGGGGGGTCGGGGGGCGTGTGTGTCGCGTGCGGGCCCCAGCGTGGACGCCGGGCGGCGGCGGCGGCGGCGGCGGCGGCGCGCGCGCGGGGGTCTCCGCGGGGGTCCCCGCGAGGGGGGCGTGTGTGCGCGCGCGCGCCCGGAGTCTCTCGGCCCCGAATCCCAACGGAATCCTTTGGCGGCGGGTGGCCGGGGTGGGTTCGGCCGTGGAGGGGTCTTTATTTTGGGGGGGTTAGGTAGGGAAGGACCGAGAAACGCGCCCCACCCCGCCGCACCCCTGCCCCCGCCCCTACGGGAGCGGCCCCGCCGCCCTCCCCCTGCTCGGGGAGCGTCCTGGGGGGAGCGCGCGGGCGCGGCCCGCCGGGGCGGCCGGTTAATGATTGCAAGGCCCGCGGGCTTCGGGCCCCCGCCCGGGACGCGCCCCCGGGGCCGGGGGCCGGGGGGCTGGGGGGCTGGGGGGCGCGCGTCCCGGGGCGCACGGCCCGGCGCCGGGGAGGGGAGGGGAGGGGAGAGGAGGGGAAGGAGCGCGCTGCTAACTCAAACCAGATTCGGGCCGCCCCGCCCCGCCGGGGCAAGTTTTCTCTTTCCTTCCCCCCTTTCTTCCTCCCTCCCGGGGAGACGGGAAGGGGGGCGCGGCCCCGGCGGCTCCGGGCCGCCGGTCACCCCCGCGCCCCCCGCCCGGCGCCCCCCACCCCCAGCGGCCATCTGGACCCGGGACAGCTTCCCCGCGGCCCGCGTAGACAATGAGGGGCCCCGCCGGGAGCCGGGCTGCGTTTTGTAATAGCTGCCCCGCCGCCCCCCTCTCCCGGGCGGGGGAGGGAGGGGACCACCAGCGGGCTGGACTGAATTTTAGGAGAACAAAGAGCACAAAGGACGGGGTGGGGGGCCGCGCTGGGGCCGCCCCCCGAAGTCGGCGCTGGGAGCGGGCCGGGCCGGGCCGGGCCGGGCCTCCGGGGGCCCCAGGCGCGCGCCCTGGGCGGGAAGGCCGGGCCGGGGCCGGGGCCAGGGCCGGGGCCCGCCGGGGTGTCCGGCTGCCACGTGGGTCTCTCCGCCCGCCGCTACCGCCCCGGGCCGCCCGGCCACGTGACTGACCCCTCCGCTGGGTGACCTGCCCTGAACTTGGACTTTGTCCCCCGGGCCCGAGGACAGCTGCCTGTTTCCCACCAACGGGGGGTGTGGCTCTGAGAACCCGCCCGGGGCGGCGGTGTGGGGGGCTGCCGGGGTGGGGAGGGGGCGTGATCGAGGGGGCCTGCTCGCCAGGGGGCCATGGGGGGTCTCAGGCCCTCTGATGTGGGAAAGGGGGGGTGCTGCCCTTCCTTTCCCCGGCCCTGGGCTCCTGCTGGGCTGCTGTGGGGCTGCCCCGCGCAGGTGTCGGCGGGGGTCCCGAGTGGGTGGGGGTCCCCCCCAGCAGGGCCCATGCTGGCCCCCCCCCCGCGGCGCTTCCCAGGCCTCCCAGCTTTGGCGCCGCGTGTGCGATCGGTATCTGGGCCCGGTGGGCGTGGAGGGGTCAGCGGGCAGCTCCCAGGCGGCTGTTGACCCGGCTCCAAGGAGGGTGGGGGAGGGCCGGCGCGGAACCGGATCTGGGCCGATGCCGGGATAAGACTCGGCGGCAGGAGGGGCGGGGGCGGGGCCGGGCAGCCTGCCTGGGCGCTGACCTGCCCCGCGGGCCTGGCCCCGACCTGGGGAAGGAGCCGGGCTCCCCGCCGCCCGGGGCAGCACCTTCGGGTGTCCCCGGTGGGCAGGCCCCGGGCTGCCCGGACCGGGAAGGGAGCGACCGTGCGAGCGTGTGTGTGCGCGCATAAGAGGTGTGTGTATCCAAGTGTGTGAATGTGTGTCAGTGTGTGTCTGTGGGTGTGTCTGTATGTCGTGTCTATGAGTGTGTGCATGTAAGAGAATGTGTGTCCGTGCATGTGTGTGCATGTCAGAGTGTGTGTCTGTGAATGCATACGTGTGTGTGTGTGTGTGTGTGTGCTTGGCGCGTGCTGGTTGCCCTGAGATTGTGTGTGACTCGGTCCCGGGTCACACCCAGGGTGCACTTTCTCCTCCTCACCTGTCTGTCCCAAAGTGCTCGGGGCCAGCCCTGGTGGTGACGCCCAGGGGTTCCTCCTGGCTCTGTGCTCAGGCCTCACTCCTGGCGGTGCTCAGGGGACCAGAGGGGATGCCGGGCTTTGAACCCGGGTTGGCCTCAGGCAAGGCAGGCGCCCTCCCCGCTGTGCTCTCGCTTCACCCCTGCTCCTGCACTTCTGAGGCACAAGAAGTGTGCCGTGGCTGGGGCCTGGCGGGCTCAGGTCCCTTTGGGCCGGAAGTGAGGGGTCCCCGTCATCCTGATGCCGACCTGTCTCCTGCGGGTCAGGTTCCCCCTTTCTCTTCCCCTCCCGGGCTGTTCTTCCCCTCCTCCCCCCCCCCCCCCCCCGGGGGACTTCCCTCTGGCCTCTGATTTCCCCTGGTCCCCAGAGCTTGGTCCTGGGATGGGGGGGCAGGAGGGAAGTTTTCAGGGTTTTTTTTCCCCCAGGGGGTCTGTTGGGAGCCTGAGGGGTGAAGTCAGGCTTTCCAGCCCGGAGCTCGGCTGTGCTGGGACTTTCCCTGGGGACCCTGGTTTGTTTGGGGGGGCACCTCCCCAGTCGCCCGGGGGCCATGCCCCAGGGTCCATGGGCCGCCCTGGCTGTGCTTGCCGGGGCCCTTGGTGCTGTGGCTGAATCAGAGCCCAGGCCTGTCGGCTGGGCCCCTGCTGGGCCCCAACTGTCCCCCCCCTCCCCCCGCCACACTGAAACTCCAGTTCTGTGCATCCTGTGGGCACGCAAACCTCTGAGGGCCACCCTGTCCCCTCCCTGCCCGCCTCACCTCGGAGAGGACCAGGGTCCACTGCCTTATCGCCCTGGACTCTCCTTGGCCCCGTCCGTGTCGCTGTGTGTTGGGTGGATCATTGAACCCAGAGCCGTTCTGTCGCACGCACCTGCGAGAGGGCAGCAGTGCCCGCCACTGGTCCCCCGCTCCATCCCGGCACCCCGGGTGGGCAGAGAGGAACTGACCCACTGCCCAGCACGCGCTTCCGTGGCCGCCAGAGTCCACGGACGGCAGCGCTCTGGGGTCTTGGCTGCGTGGCTTCTGGCCAGAGGGTCCCTGGGGTCAGCTGGCGGAAGTGCCGGTTCTTCCAGGCGCCTGGGAATCTTCCCGAGTCCTGCCAAGAGCAGTGTGCTGACTTGGCGGGCAGGAGCTTCTAGTTTGCTTTCCAGCCACCCCCCCCCAACCTGGTCCCCAGAGCATTGAGCCAGGAGTAGCCCTGAGCACTGAGCCAGGAGTAGCCCTGAGCACTGAGCCAGGAATAGGCCCATAGCTCTTCCGGGGATGGCCCAGCAAGTAGTAAGACTTGAAAAAGGAAGCCTACAGGGTTGGGGGGAGGGCGCACGGGGTAGGGGGCGGCCAGCATGCCTGGCCCAGGACCCGTCTACGTGGCTTCCGTCTCCTCGCAGACTCACCTGGGGGTAGCCCCTGGTGGCCCGCCCAGCAGCGTTGAGGCCTGAGGATCGACACGGGCCGGGGAGTCGGCTGTGCTGTGTGTGGCCCCAAACTCAACCTCCGCCCACCCCCAATTCAATCAGTTCAAATTTTTTTTTTTTACTAGTACAAAGGGGTGTCTGGAGAGCTAGTCCAGCGGGGAAGATGTTTGCCTGGCCTGCGGCCAGCTCCAGTCTCAGCTCCCCGTCCGGTCCCTCGGGTATGGCCCGGAGTGATCCCCGAGCACAGAGCCAGGAGTCCGCCCTGAGCACTGAAGGGTGAGGCCCACCCCCCCGACCTAAACCCAAGATGAATCCATGCCATTGTTTAACCAAGCAGCTCAGGGCCGCAAGAGGGATAATTTACAGAACACGCAACCGCAGAATAAACAACCCCCCCGAGACATGACGAGAGACGGAGCGCGTTTGTGGGACGAGAGCCCACAGACGGGGGGCCGTCTGGGAGGCGGGCGGCTCCGAGGTGATGACGGCTTCGATTAATCCCGGTCTCCTAAATGAGTTCATTGTTTCCTTTTAGTTCTGCTGCGTCGGGATTTCACCGGGAACCTAATAAAAAGTTTGAAAAGTCCGTTTGGAAGGCCGATTCCCTTAGGAAAAACGCCAAGGAGATAACCAGGATTTGGGGGGGGTTGTAGGGGCCGGAGCAATAGCACAGTGGGGATGGGACGTTTGCCTTGCACGCGGCCGACCCGGGTTCGATCCCCGGCATCCCACAGGGTCCCCTGAGCACCGCCAGGAGTGATTCCTGAGTGCAGAGCCAGGAGGAACCCCTGAGCATCGCCAGGTGTGACCCAAAAAGCAAAAAAAAAAAAAAAAAAAAGCAGGCGGGGAGGAGGCGGGGCCAAAGTTGGGACTGGAGCGATAGTACCACGGGGAGGCCTTGCCGTGCCTGGGGCCAGCCTGGGTGTGACTCCCCCCCTCCCCCCCCCGCCCCCCAGACGGCGCCTGCCGGCAGTAAGCCCTGAGTGCCACCAGCTGTGGCCCAGAACAAACTCCAGAGACTCGAGGGCGGCTGTGTCCCTACTAGGAACTCGCCGGACGTCTGGACAGGACGTCGTGGGGTGGCTGGTGACAGCCCGCGGGAGGGGAGGAAGGCGGACACAGGCCTGGGGCTGAGCGGGCCTTTCGAGCGAGGCGGCTGTCCGGGGGGCAGGCCTGAGTGCTTTCCTGGGTCGCCCTCAGAGGGACCGGTGATGGTTTCCTTCCGGAAGGTCTCTGGCCAGTTCCTGTGCTGTGTGGGGGCCACACCTGGGCGACGCTCAGGGCTGGCGCCTGGCCCTGCTGAGCTCGGGGCTCGCTCCTGGCCTGGCCGGGATGCCAGGGATCGAACCCGGGTCCGGCGGCATGCAAGGCGGGCTCCCGCCCTGCTGTCCTGTCGCTGCGGCCTCTCCCCGAGTAGTTCTTCATCACGTCACCTGCCGCTTTTTTTTTTTTTTTTTTTTTTGCTTTTTGGGTCACACCGGCGATGCTCAGGGGTCACTCCTGGCTCTGCACTCAGGAATTACTCCTGGCAGTGCTCAGGGGACCCTATGGGATGCTGGGAATCGAAACTGGGTCGGCCGCGTGCAAGGCAGACACCCTCCCCGCTGTGCTATGGCTCCAGCCCCTCACCTGCCGCTATATAAGTGTCTTTGCCAGAATCTTGGGAGCGGAGAAAGCCATGCGGCGGGGGTGTGCCGGGGGCTGGGGGCGGGAGGGGGAGGGGAGGGGACGGGTGTACACGCGGTCTGTGGCCCTGACAGCCCTTCCCGTGGGGAGATGCGTGTGCCAGGCTCTTGCCGACAGGTGCCGAGCAGGGTGCCCTCCTGTCGGGTCCCTGGCGTAGGGTCTTGCTGGCCCGTGGCTTTCCCCCAGGTCCCCCCACCCCGCGCCCCCCGCCCAGTAAGAGCTCGGCAGATTTCCGCAGGCAGTTCACAAGAGCGGGGCTGGCAGCGGAACAGGCACGTCTGTATTTCCGTGTTCCTCGTCACAGAAATGCCAGTGGCCGGGCGGGGCGGGGAGGGGCGGGTATTGGTTACTGTGCTGTTGGTCGAACCCTCGTCGGTTCTGTCTCGGAGGGGCCACTCGGAGTTACCCGAGGCTGGCTCCAGGGCACAAACGGTCTGGAGTGATACCAGAGCAGGGAGGGCGTCGCACGGTGCTGGCCTGGGTCCTGTCCCCAGCACCCCGTCGGGTCCCCCAGCCAGGAGTAAGCCCTGAGCACTGCCGGGTGTGATCCCCGAGCTCCTCCCCCCCAGACGAGAGAGTCACCTCGCCCTCTCTCTCTGTCTCTCTCTCTCTCTCCCTCTCTCTCCTCTCTCCTCTTTCCTTCTCCCTCTCTCTCTCTCTCTCTCTCTCTCTTTCTCTCTCCCTCTCTCCCTCTCTCCTCTCCTCTCTCTCTCTCCCTCTCTCTCACCCTCTCTCTTTCTCTCTCTCCTTTCTCTCTCCCTCTCTCCCTCCTTCTCTCTCTGTCTCTGTCTCTCTCCTTCTCTTCTCTCCCTCTCTGTCTCTGTCTCTGTCTCTCTCCTCTCTCCCTCTGTCCCTCCTTCTCTCTCTCCGTCTCTCTGTCTCTGTCTGTCTGTCTCTCTCTGTCTCTGTCTCTCCCTCTCTCTTTCTCTCCCTCCCTCTCTCCCTCCTTCTCTGTCTCTGTCTCTCTGTCTCTGTCTCTGTCCCTCTGTCCCTCTGTCTCTCTCCCCTCTCTGTCTCTGTCTCTCTCTGTCTCTGTCTCTCTGTCTCTCTGTCTCTCTGTCTCTCTCTCTCTCTCTCTCTCTCTCTCTCTCTCTCGGGCACGTCCCCTCCTCCGGAAATCATCCTGGACTTGCCGGGATGCCTTGTTAGAGTTCCCGCAGAACTGATGTTGCATCCTTGGGGGCCCCGGCTGTCCCGCTGAGGCTCTCGGGATACACAGTGATGTGACAGTGATGTGACACCGTTTATCGGCACTCGGACCCTTCACCCCCGGGGAATGGTGGGGACCTGGGGGGCCGCACTGGGGGGTGAGGAGTGAGTGGGTGCCCGGTGCCTCCCCGGCGGCTGATGCCTTCATAGCTGCCTTAGAGCGGGCAGGGAGCTGGCAGGGAGCGGGCAGGGAGCGGGCATGGTGGGGAGGGCGTGCCTGGCGTGCTGGCGGCTGGCTTTCGTCCCCGGGTGCCCGGTGCTCCCCGGCGGGATCCCCGAGCCCTGAGCACTGCGGGCACGGCCCAGCCCCTCCCTGGGATAAAATCGGATGGAGAGGGGCCAGAAAGGTGGTTCAGTGGGCGGGCACGGAGGCTGCCTGCAGGAGACCCAGGCTCAGCCCCCGAGCCGCCTGGTCCCCTGGGGATGCCGTGAGTGGCACCGCGGGCAGGAGGGAAGAGTGAAGGTGGCCGGAAAGCAGCCTTACTAAGCATTTGCTCTGTTCCGAGTGCTCGGCCCCCGGGGCTGCGAGGCACCGACTCACGGGGCGGCCCTGGGGGGGCGCAGGATCCTGGGGGGACTCGCTCCGGCCTCCGCGGGACACTGGGACCCCCAGTGCCCTGCTCCTGTTGGCCTCGTTCCCTCTCCCTCCCCGGCCGGAGGGGCTCCATCCAGCCCAGGGGATGTTGGTCCCGGCCTGGCTCAGACCCAGACGCTGGTGTGCTGAGAGTCAGCGCCTCCGGGCAGGGGGCTATGCCCAGGCAGGCGGGGGGGGGGGGGGCCTGACTCACACCCGACCCCCTAAGGGAGGGGTCTGCAGAGCAGGGCCCCTCGGAGGGAGCAGCTCCGGGTCCGTCCTGTCCGCCCACCCACCCACTGCTCCCGGCCCCCCGACGTGCCCGCGGAGAGGAGGCCTGGTGCCCGAGGGCTTGGGGCCAGCGGCCCCGGCTCTCTCCCGAGTCTCAGTTTCCCCTCTCATGACTCGCTCCTGGCGGGGCTGGGGACGGTGCCCGCTGTGTGGGCTTGTGGACCTGTCGGCATCTGCCAGGCGCCCTGGGGTGCCCCCCCGACCCCCCGCTTCTTGTTCTCTCTGCAGCCTGGGGAGAGCGGGGCATGTTGGTGGGGGGGTGCGTGGACCCCCCCTCCCCTCGGTGCCCGTGGGCGAGCCCGGTGGGAGGCGGCTTCCCAGGGCAGTGCCAGCGGGAGTGGGTGGCTGGGGGTGGGGCGGGCCCTTATCGGGAAGCAGCTGTTGGGGACAAGTCCTGCCAGGGGGGGCGGGAGGGGCCTAATCTCACGCCCCCCCAACACCTGGTGGTTAGTGATTACCCGCTTTGCCCTCCCACCTCCCAGACTTGCTCTCGAGTTAGAGGACCCAGAAGTGCAGGGTGGGGGAGGGGAGGCGGGGATGGTCATAAACCGCAAGGGGTCTTTAAGCCGGTACTCAAGGAGAGTCTGGTCCTTAAGCCTTTGATGTTCAGGGGTGGGCGGGTCCCACTCAAGCCCTCCCCTCCCCGCCCCCCCAGGGCTTCTCAGCCATCCAGTGTCCACCACTCCGGGTCAGCAGTGGCCTCTGTGTTTTCTCCAGCCTCTGCTGTCTGACCCTCCCCGCCCCGCCCCTCCCAGGGCTGCCCTCCTGCTCTGCCTGGCCGCTTCCTTTCCTCTGGCTTCCAGGTACTGACCCCGTGCCTCGTGGGGGAGGGCTGGGAAACCCCTCGTGATGGTGATGGAAGCGACGGGCCATTGGCTCAGAGGCTTGGTGGTTCGATCCGGGTTCGATCCCCAGCATCCCATAGCGTCCTTCGAGCACCACCGCCGGGAGTGAGCCCTGAGCCCGGAGCCAGGGGTGAGCCCTGAGCATCGCCGGGTGTGTCCCCTCCCCCGCCAAAGAGAAATATTGTCCTGGGCAGCTTTGTCCCAGCCTCCAAGGGCCCCCGCACTCCCGGTGCTTCCTGGTTCCCCAGCTCCTGGGCTGCTGGGGCGGGGGGCCCCTCCCTCGGGGCGGGGGAGACCAGATGCAGATGGCCCGGCCTGGCACCTGGGCACAGTCACCTTCAGATGGGAGCCGGGTGCCCTGGGCTTGGGCACGTGGCCGCTCGCCGGCCCCAGGACCTTTGACAAGCCTTTCTCCTGCCCAAGGGCACCCCAGTCCCTTCTCCCCGTCCTGCTGTGTTTTTCGTGGTGAATTCCCTGGGCGGGAGAAGGAAGCGGAGCTTCTGTGTAGATTTTGTTTTTTCCTTTAAAAGAAGGAAAACAGGCTGGAGGGAGAGGAGTCTGGGAGCCAGGAGCTTGCGGTGCAAGCAGCTGTTTCTGGCTGGATCCCCAACACCCCACAGGGCCCCCCTCACTGCCGGGAGGGACCCCTGAACCCTCCCAGCCGTGACCCCAAGCCCCGCCCATCACCCCCCCAAGGGGAGGGAGATCCAGATCTGTTGATTGGCTTTTTCCATTCCGTGGCCACGTAACCTCGTTCTCACCCTCACGTTCCTCCAGCTAAATCTCTTCTCAAAAAGTTACTTTGATGGGCCAGAGCGATAGCACAGCGGGGAGGGCATTCGTCCTACACACGGCTGGCCCGGGTTCGATCCCCGGCATCCCATACGGTCCCCCGAGCACCACCAGGAGTGATTCCTGAGTGCAGAGCCAGGAGGAACCCCTGAGCATCGCCGGGTGTGATCCCCCCCCAAAAAAATTACTTTGAGGGGCTGGAGCAATAGCACAGCGGGTAGGGCGTTTTTGCCTTGCACGCGGCCACCCGGGTTCGATTCCCAGCATCCCATATGGTCCGCTGAGCACCGCCAGGAGTGATTCCTGAGTACAAAGCCAGGAGTACCCTTGTGCATAGCCAGGTGTGACCCAAAAAGAAAGAAAAAAAAAAAAAATATTGATATACACACACACACACACACAAAAAAAAATCCACACAAAAAAAAACCCCACAAAAATGAAAAAGCGTGGCCCCACGCTCAAGTGAATGGTGTTTGCTGGGGGCGGGGCTGGGCTGGGCTGGACTGGTCAGCTCTGCCGCCCAGCACTGCTGCTCAGTCTGGTGGCACTGGGGGCCTCGGGGCCACACCTGGTGGTGCTGGAAATTGAACTTGGGGTCTTGCACTTGTCCTCTCCCCCCGTCACCCCTGCACTAGCTCCCTGACTCCTTTTGTTTGGGGGGGGCGCTCAGCTGGCTGCTGCCCTCGAGGCTGGGGGGGGCTTGGTGGTACCCACAGTGCCAGAGACAGAACCCGGACCCCCTGCGTGCCCAGCACTGCACTGCCCACTGAGCCATCTCCCTGGCCCTCTTCCTGCCCGGCTGATGGAGTGAACAGGCCGTGCCCGTGTGAGAATCAGGGCCTGTGTCCATGGCCCGGGGCAGGGCCTGGTGTGGCTGCGCAGGAGCCTTCACACCCCCTGGGTGTTGTCAGAGGATGTTTGACACGGATCCGAGGGCTTGCGGGGGCTGGACCCGCGCCCACCCACCTTCCCGCCTTGGGCTTGCTGTAGGTTTTGCTTTCTGGGTCACACTGGCAATGCCCGGGGGTCACTCCTGGCTCTGCACTCAGGAATCACTCCTGGCGGTGCTCGGGGGACCCTATGGGATGCTGGGAATTGAACCCAAGTCGGCCTCGTGCCAGGCAAACGCCCTCCCCGCTGTGCCATCGCTCTAGCCCCTCCGGGAGCACTTTGAGGGCTGCCTTGGACACCTGGGTCACCCTCCAGGCCCCTGCCTGGCCTCCCAGGTGCCCGGCCCTCGGGCTTCATTCTGTCCTGGTCACCATGGCCTCCCCGCCCGGGCCCTGCACGCGTCTCCCTGCATCTCCCCTTGGCCGGGGTGGCCTTGGCGAGCCCCACCCTCTGCCTTCTGTCGCTCAGTCACCAGCCCCTGAGCCCCTTTCTGTTGGGGTAACTCCCTACTCCTCCCCCCCCCCCCCCCCCGCAGGGCCCTCTGACCCGTGGCTGGCCTGGCCCCGCTGTCCCCACACCCCAGGGTCGGGGCAGTGGGCAGGGCTTAGCCTGTTGTTTTCACTGTTAGTTCCCAGAACCCAGCCGTGCAGGGGGGCGTGGGTAGGGGTGCAGCGAGTGGGGGAGCGGAGAGAGGGGAGGAGGAGCCAGTTTCCGGCCCCCGTTTCCATGGATACCGCAGGGCAGGGGGCGGGGGGTGGGGGCGACCGTCTCTGCCCCCGCCCCCCCCCCCCCCGGCAGTGATTGGTGGGGGCCGCGGTGGGGGCCCCCAGCTCCTGGTGTCCCTGTGGTCCACGTGGCCGCAGGGAGGAAGCAGAGGGCCAGGGAGGACCGCCTGCCGCCCCCTTTCCCCACCCGGGCTTTGCCAGAGAGTGGGATGTGGTTTCCGGGGTGGGGTGGGGTGTCCAGGCCGGGCGCTGGGGGCGTGGCTGCCCGTGGTTAGGACGCTTGTTTTAGCCGCTTTTCCAGAGCTGAGTCACGGCGCCAGGAAGGCCCCCCCAGCCCGTGGCTCCGGCCCCTCGTCCCCCGACTGGCCCGGCCACCTGCTAAGGGCCCCACCGCAGCTGACCTCAGTCCATCCCCGGGATTGAGTGACCCCTGGAGGGCTGGGCGGACAGTTCAGTGGGGAGGGCACTGGCCTTGCCCATGGCCGGTCCGGGTTCCGTCCCTGGCAGCTAAGCGGGTCCCCTGAGCACAGAGGCAGGCGCTCGCCCCGAGCCCCACAGGTGTGGCCCCAAGCAGAAATAATAACGATGATGGTGAGAATAATAAGAACTGGCGAGCACAGAGCCTGGAGCCAGCCCTGAGCACTGCTGGGGGGAGTCCAACCCTCTTCCCCACAAAAAAAGTCACTTGGGCACCGAGACGCCAACATCCGGAAACCAGCCGTGGGCCCCCCTGCAACCTGGCTGTGACCTCGGGACCCCAGAGCTCAGACTCGGCCCTGCCCCCACCTCCGCGCTGACTCCCCCTGTTCCTTCAGCCCCTCTCTGCACGGCGTGACAGATGGTTGTCCCGCCCCCAGCCTCAGCCCCGGCCCCGGGAGCAGATGTCCCAGGCAGAGCAGTTACGGGGGGTTGGGGGTCCCACGGGATCCTGGGGGTCCCGGGCTGGCGAGGAGGGGGGTGGTATGGAGGAAGCTGTGGTGGTGCTCTGTCCCGTGTCCCTCTCATCCCGTCTGGGGGGGGCAGGGGTGAAGGAGAAGGTGGGACTCTCCCCCCCTCCCCCGTCGGGCCCCCTTGTCGCTGCCCTAAGGGGCCTGACGTTTACGAGCGGGGACGGGTCCCTGCCTCGCCCTGGTTTCTGTCGTCCCTCTCCACCCCCCTCTGCCTCACGTGTGTCCGCGGGCACGTCTGACCCCTGATGGGCAGCCGACACGCCTGGACATGCCGGGGCTTTCCCGGCTGGCACAGGGACGCCTCCGCGTGGGTGGAGGCCACGGGGAGGGGTGCGGGGTGCGGGGTGGGGGGGGCCGCGGAGACTTCTGGGAGGCAGGCCCCTCCTTCGGGCAGCTGCCAGTGGGCGGGGCACCCGGTGGGACCTGGGCACTGACCATCTCGGCGCCACCTGCACGGGCGCGGGCTCGCGTCCACGCCCCGCCCCGCGCCCGCAGACTTCAGCCCGGAGGGAAACGTTCCTTCTGCAGGCCCGGTCCCGCCATCCCGGGCTTGTGGGTGGGCACGCTCGGCCGGGCCGTTCTTGCTGCTCTGCCTGGTGCTGGCAGAACCCAGGGGGACCCTCTCCCAAGAGCCCGGCTCGGCTGGTCTCCTTCCACTTCCTGCCTGACCAGAGCCACGGTCTGACCTCAGAGCACGAGGCTGGCCCAGGGCTGCAGTGTGTCGCCTCCCGCTCGGGACCCCAGCGAGGGAAGGACCCTCGGACCTGAACTTTGTGTGTCTCTGATTGAGCAAACTCCAACCCCCAGGCCTATCTGGCCCCTCACTTGGTTTTATAAATAAAGTTTTATTGGGACACAGCGTGGCTAGCGGCCAGGGGTGTTCGACCCTTGATTTCATGCCATCAAGATTGATCTCCGGGCCGCAGAGCTAGTGCAGCGGGGTGGAGCGTTTGCCTTGCCCGCGGCCTACCCGGGTCTGATCTCAGCTCCTCACAGCCCAGCCGCCAGGAGGGAGCCCTGAGTTCGCCAGGAGGGAGCCCTGAGTTCGCCAGGTGTGTGGCTCAAACACAAAAGCCAAACGGAGACAGAAGACTGGGTCTTTGTTCACTGAAATCTCTTTGTTTTTTTTTTTTGTTTTTTTTTTTCCGCTTTTGGGTAACACCCAGCGATGCTCAGGGGTTACTCCTGGCTCTGCACTCAGGAATCACTCCTGGCGGTGCTCAGGGGATCCTGTGGGATGCTGGGAATCGAACCCGGGTCGGCCGCGTGCAAGGCAAACGCCCTCCCCGCTGTGCTATCACTGCAGCCCCGAAATCTCTTCTAGGAGGCTTGGCCGGCCCCTGGCCAGGCGGTTCACTTGTCTCATTATTCAGGGGTTGGAGCCTTGGGTGTCAGCAGGGGGACGGTGGAGAGAAGGAGAATGAGGCGGGGACCCGCCGCCCACCTCAGTGCCTTTCTGGGGCGTTCTCCTGTGGCTCTGAGCCCAAGTTACCCATGTGACCGGTGCCCCAAGCTCACTGCCACCGCCTTTTCCAGATAACTGAGGGAGGGACGCGGGCAGGGACCTGGGGCTGGCGGGAGAAGCCGGCAGACTCGGGGACGGCTGCCCTCAGCTTGGACAGGGGCAGCTGGACGGGAATAGCGGGTTAGAGGCCCAGGTGGTCCCAGAGCCTGGGGGCTGTGCAGGTGGAAGGGGAGGTGCTCAGGGTCGGGGGCTGGGGGTTCAGGGTTCAGGGAATAGGCCCTTTGGAACCTTCTGGAAGCTTCTAGAAGCTTCTAGACCAGTGGGATTAGGAGACTGTCTGCAGAGAATGATGTCGCTGAAGCTGTGGGGAGAGGAAGGGCCCTCAGAGGTGCTGGGCTGGCAGGGGGTGCAGCCTGGAGGGACCCCCCCAGGCTCAGTACAGCCCTGGAGTGCAGGGAAATGGGTCTGAGGTGCCGGGCAGAGTGCGGGGGTCCGACGGAGCAGGGTTTGTGCTGGGGAGGTTCGGTTTTTGCTGAAAGGTGGGTGGGTGGGGGTGTCACTGAGCTTCCCAGCCTGGCCCCAAGGCTCGGGGTGTGGGTGTCCTTGGCACCAGCGGGGGTGTTGCGGGCGAGACCCGATACAGGCCCCCACCCGGCGGGGCCCGGGAAGCCGGGGAGCTGGTTCTGTGGGTCCCGCCGCCCCGCCCCGCCCCGCGCCTGATTCAGAAGTGGAACCGGAGGCGCAGGCCGGCCCCCCGCCCCCCCGCCCCCCCCCCCCCCCCCCCCCCGCTCCCGGTGCCTGGACAATGAATGACTCAGGTTAAGTCTCCCCGGCCGCCCGGATTGAGGTCAGGCGACAGGAAGAAATTGAGGGGTGCCGCCAGCCTGGCTGCGGGGCCGGGCTGGCGTCTCCGTCTGGTCTCGGGGTGCCGGGCTGGGGGCGCCCCGGGGCTCCGGGAGGGGGGGCGGCGGGGAGGAGGGAGGGAGGGAGGGAGGGCCAGATCCAGGGAGCACCTGCCCCTGGCTGGGCCCGTCTGCAGTGGGCGCGGGGCAGCTCCCGGCCTCGGGGTGGACAGTCAGTCGCCCGCCTAACCCTGTGCCCTGCGCTTCCCTCCCCGCAGGCCTGTGACCGCCCGGCCCGCCGGCCCCGCCCACCCCGCCGGCCCCGCCCACCAGCCGACCCCGCCCATCCCGCCGGCCCCGCCCATCCCGCGTCTGACGCCCGCGCGGCCGGCCGAGGGTCACCGCCGCGGCGCCCGTCCCCGCCGGCCGCCGCCATGCCCATCCTCAAGCAGCTGGTGTCCGGCTCCGTCCACTCCAAGCGCCGCTCGCGGGTGGACCTGACGGCCGAGATGATCAGCGCGCCGCTGGGCGACTTCCGCCACACCATGCACGTGGGGCGCGCGGGCGACGCCTTCGGGGACACGTCCTTCCTGCACAGCGGGGCCGGGGAGCCGCCGGACGCCGCGCCGCCGGACGCCGAGCCCGCCGCCCCCAAGCGCGGCCTGCTGTCCCGCAAGTTCCGCGGCAGCAAGCGCTCGCAGTCGGTGACCCGGGGCGGCGGGGAGCCGCGGGACGTGCTGGGCAGCCTGCGCGACTCGGCGCTGTTCGTCAAGAACGCCATGTCCCTGCCGCAGCTCAGCGACAAGGAGCCGGCCGAGCGCGCGCCCGGCCCGCTGCCCCGCAGCCTGTCCTCCAGCCCCGTGAAGCAGGCGGCCAGCCCGGAGGCGGCGGCGGCGGCGGCCGGGGGCCACCGGAACGGGGCGGCCAGCCCCGCGGCCCTGGCGGACGCCCTCCTGGACGAGCAGGCCTTCGGGGACCTGGCCGAGCTGCCCGTCGTGCCCAGGGCCGGCCACGGGCTGAAGCACGCCGAGTCCGTGCTGTCCTTCCACATCGACCTGGGCCCGTCCATGCTCGGCGAGGTCCTGAGCGTCATGGACAAGGACGAGTGGGACCCCGACGGGGAGGACGGCGGCTACCGCGACCGCGACCGCGATGAGGAGGAGGAGGAGGAGGAGGAGGAGGAGGAGGAGGACGTCAGGCACGCCCCGGCGGCCGCCACCGCCACCCTGGGGTCCCCCGCCCCGCCCCGGCATGCCCCGGCCGCGCAGGAAGAGGGGTGGGGGGCGGCGGCGGCCCCCAGCCCCGGCTCGGCCCGCAGCGTGGGCAGCCGCGCCACGCGGGACAGCAGCTCCCTGTCCAGCTGCACGTCGGGCGTCCTGGAGGAGAGGGGCCCGGCCCGCGGGCCGCCCCCCCGGCAGCCCGACAAGGAGTTTTCCTTCATGGACGAGGAGGAGGAGGACGAGATCCGGGTGTGAGGCCCGCGGCCGCCCCCGAGCCCCCCGCCCCCGGCCCCCTCCCGCTCCCCTGCCCCACGGGGGGCCCCACAGCACAGCACGGGCCACGAGGGGGATTCCCTTCCCTCTCCCGCCCCCCCCCCGGCCCTCCCAGATGGGAGTCAGACGTCACCCTGGCTCCCGAGGACCCTCGGGGGAAGCGGGGGTCGCTCTCCTGGAGCCCCCCGGACGTTAGGGACCCTTCACTGCACCCCCCTGCAGGGAGGGAGGAAGCCAGACAGGAGCAGAAGGGCCTTCCCCGGGGGGTGCGGGGAGCAGGCAGGCCCCCCCAACCCACACCCTGGTGGTCGCCTGTCCTTCCCTCGCGGGGGTCAGCCCTTCCAGAGCCGTGCTGGGGGCGGAGTCGGGAGCCGGCTCCGGGTCCGGGAACTTGGCCGTGAGGCTCCTGTCGCCCTGTCGCGGGGGGCCTGGGTCCTTAGGACCCTCTAGCTCCTTGGGACCTTTTACTGACACCTCTGGGGGGTGCCCGCCCCGCCCCGCCCCCAGCCGTCAGTAAAGGAGGTGGCTGGTGGGGGTGGGGAGGCGGGGCCTTGTGGGGGCCGCCCCTCAGCCTATCCCCACTCCTTCCTCCCCCCTCCCGGGCCCCAGGGACGGGGGTCCTGGCTTAGCAGCACAACAAAGCCCCTGTCCAGACGCAGTGGCCCCCTCGAGTGGCGTCGGGAGACTCTGGCTCTTCTCGACTGCCCCGTGTCACCGCCCCCTGGAAGCCCGCCCGCCCTCTAGAGTGAGCAGAAGGGGGGCGCGATGGGGGGGGGGGGCGGCTCGCAAATGGGAACCAGCTGGCCTCGCAGCCGGCCGACGACCACGTGACAGCGACCCCCCACCTCGTCTCGGATCCCAGAGCCCCCTGGGGCTCCTTCTGCACGGCCCCGTGACGTGGGGGGCGGGGCCGGGCCGGGAAGGGCCCCCCAGCCCCCCCAGACCAGTTCCAGATTCTGAACAGTGTATATTTTTTCAAAATCTTGATAAAACAGCAGAGACATTAAAAGCACTGTAGCACGCCCGGTGTCCGGCTCTGCTTCGAGGGGGTGGGGCGTGGGCGGGGCCTGGGGCTGCTGCTTTGGGACCCTCCCGTGCCCGCCTGCCTGGACGCCCCTGGCTCCTGCCCTCGGCCCGCGGGATCTTCAGTGCCGGGCTGGGCTGTCGGGCCATGCAAGGGGCGGGGTCTTTTCTGCCCCCCCCCCCCCCCGCCATGAGCTGACCAGCTAAGCTCCCGCCGACGAGCGAGGGGCCTGTGTCCACTGCCTGCCCCTCTGCTGGCCGACGCCCCTGCACACCCCCTTTCCCCGACGGGGCCACTCCTGGAACCCACTTTCTCTCCCCTGAGCATCCGCGCCACGCACGGGCTTTGGAAACTCCCCCCCCCCACCCCGGGAAGTGCCCCAAGCCCGGGTCTGTCCCCTGATGCCACCTGACAGCCGTGAACAGCACTGGCCCCAACGCCAGGGGTGGGGGAGGGGATGGGTGGCACCAGCGCCCACAGCCTGGCACTGCCCCTGGCCTCCACAGACATGAGCCCGCAGGGTTGGGGGCCCCTCGGGAGGGCAGGGGAGGACGCGCGCACCCCACGCCCTGTCTGCCGACGGGGCACTGCTGCTTCCTGTCGAAGGGGGCACTGGGGGGCCCTGGCAGGCTCAGCCATCCTGGGTGGGGGCGGGCAGCCGACCAGGGGGTGCAGGCAGAAGGAGCTCGGCCGTCCCCCTGAGCCAGCCCGGTGTGGCCCGAACGGCACCACGGCCCCCTCCCGCCCCTGAGGGAGAAACAGGCGGGTCCAGAGCCCTTCCTGGGGGGGGGGCCTCCTCTGTCCTAGGAACCCCGGCCCGCACAGCTTCACCCAGGACACCTCCTTCGAGCAGGCATCCAGGGGGTGCCCGGGGTCTGCCTCGGGTCCCGTGGGCCTGGGCCGCGCCCAGCCCTCCTGCCCCCTGCTCCTGGCCTCTCTCTGGCCCCCCTGAAGCCTCTGACTGTCCGTCACACAGCAGCCCGCCTGGGCTGGGCTGGGCTTCGCTGGCCCCTGCCCGAGCTGCCCGGACCCCAGGGTGTGTCCCGCCCCCTCCCGCCCGGCCCTCCCCCCAGGGCTCTGCCCAGGGCGCCCACTGTGCTGGCCTGAGGCCATCCACGCCCCCGCCTCAGAGGAGAGCACGGAGGAGCCAGAGCTGGGCCCCCGCCTGGAGGGGGCGAGGGTGGGGGGGCTGGGGCGGGGTCCACACTGGAGCCTGCGGTGACCAGGCTGGGCACAGCTGCCCGCCGAGAGGCCAGTGGACCATCCGGCTGGGTGGACATGGAGCTGCGTGACTGGAGGAGGCAGTGTGTTTGTGTGTGTGTGTGTTTGTGTGTGTGTGTGTTTGTGTGTGTGTGCCTGTGTATGTTTTTTGTGTCTATGTGTCTGTGTGTCTCCCTGTGTCTGTGTGTGTCTGTTTTTGTGTCTGTGTGTCTCTGTGTGTGTCTGTGTGTCTCTGTGTGTGTTGTCTGTGTTTGTGTGTCTCTGTGTGTCTGTATGTCTGTGTGTGTGTGCCTATGTGTGTGCGTCTCTGTGCCTATGTGTGTCTATGTCTCTGTGTCTGTCTGTATGTCTGTGTGTGTCTGTGTCTGTGTGTCTGTGTGTGTATGTCTTTGTGTATGTTTGTGTATCTGTGTGTGTCTGTGTGTGTGTGTCTGTGTGTGTCTGTGTCTGTGTGTGTCTGTGTCTGTGTTTCTGTCTGTGTGTCTGTGTGTGTCTGTGTCTGTATGTCTGTGTGTGTCTGTGTCTGTGTGTCTGTGTGTGTATGTCTTTGTGTGTCTGTGTGTCTGTGTGTGTGTGTGTCTGTCTGTGTGTGTCTGTGTGTGTGTGTGTCTGTCTGTGTGTGTCTGTGTCTGTGTGTGTCTGTGTCTGTGTTTCTGTCTGTGTGTCTGTGTGTGTCTGTGTCTGTATGTCTGTGTGTGTGTGTGTGTGTGTGTCTGTGTGTGTGTGTGCTTTTGTGTATTGCCAGTTGCTGACTGAGCATCCACACCCGGCAGTGCTCAGGCTGACTCGTGGCTCTGTGCTCAGGGGACCCCCTGGGGTGCCAGGCCAGTGCCCTCCCCGCTGACATGACCCAACCTCGCGCTCCCAGAGCCTCGGGCTCCGTGCACAGGGCCAGGCCAGCAGCCCGGCGGGCCGAGAGCCAGCAGTGGCCGGGTGGACCTGCCCTTCCCGGCCAAACGCTCCCCTCCCCGGTCCTCCCCCACCCCGCCCTCCGCAGACCCTGCTGCCCCACCTCGCGGGCCCTGGGAGCCGGCAGCCAAGTTGGGGGGGTTGATCCCCGCCCCCAGCCCCAGGCCCGGGGCTTCCTGCCAGGCGGAGGCTGGGGAGAGGCGGGGGGAGGCGGGGGGGGGGGGAGAGGAATTTGCTGGCAGATGGAGGCTTCTGGTTCTGCCTCTCAAACCTGTTACTCGAACCCGCCCACCAAGCTGCTGTTCTCCAGGCAGGCTCCCAGCAGGGCGGGCGTGTGTGTGTGTGTGTGTGTGTGAGCTCGGCTGTGCTCCCTAACAGGACCCCGGCCCAGATTCCCCCCGCCCTTAAGGAGCCAGCCAGGTCACAGGGCGGCTGGAGTTTGTCGCTGGCTTGGAGAGGGCCCAGTGGAAGAACATAAAACACAGCCGGGAAAAAGGGGTCGGAGGGAAGCCGGGCTGGGCCCAGCGGGCACCCGGGGCGAGGCCAGGACGGCCGAGGGGCCCACGCCAGCTTCCAGCGGGCCTCGCCAAGGCCCCCCCCCAGCCCGCCCCGTAGAAAGGCTCCCAGAGGTGGGCCCAGAGTGGCAGCACAGAGGGGAGGGTCGACCCGGGTTCGATCTTCGGCATCGCACAGGGTCCAAGAGGGACCAGAGCGATGGCACAGCGGGGAGGGCATTTGCCTTGCACACCAACCCGGGTTCAAGGGTTCAATCTCCGGCGTCCCATAGGGTCCCCCGAGCACCGCCAGGAGGAACCGCTGAGCACCGCTGCCTGTGACCCAAAAAGCAACATGCAACAAAGCAAAACAAAGAAACCCACAGAGGAGAAAAGGGGGGGTTCAGGCACCCCTCCCGGCAGTTACAGTCCAGCAGACCCCAGTCTCAAGGGGGGGGCTGGGGTCCACGTGCAGATGGGGAAGGTCAGAGGCTTTGTCGGGTCACCCCTGAGAGATACGGCCGCGGGAGCCAGGGAGAGCTGGGGGGGGTGCCTGGAGGACCCCGAGCGGGTGGGCTGCTTGTTGTCCTGTGACCAAGCCTGTTCCCCTCCCAGCACCTCCCCCGCCCCCTGAGCACCGCCAGGAGTGGCCCCGAGTGCAGAGCCAGGAGGAAGCCCTGGACACGGCCGGGTGTGGCCCCCAAATAGCACAAACAGAAGGAAAGAAGTCAGGCAGGGGCTGGGGGGGCGCCCGGGGTCTTTGCTCAGCCCCCGCCCTCCTGCAGGGGCCCTTGGCGGGGGGTGGGGCGGGGGGCCCGTTGTCTGGGCGCCACCCCAAGAATCTGCCCCCTCCGCCCCGCGTCCGTCCGGTGTGGGGAGGCGGCTCGGGTTCGGACGCTGGCCCAGCCGGGGCCGGACGCTGCCAAGTGCCCGGCCTGGCCGGAAGCCGCTCTCCGAGCCGCGGGGGGCTTCCGTGCCGTCCGGGAGTGGGGGTGCAGGGAGCAGGCGCCCCATCCCGGGGTCTCGTTCACGGGAGGGCGGCTGCGGGGACTGGGGGGGGCTGCGAGAAACCCAGAGCCACAGAGCGGTGACCCCGTTTCCCCAGGCCCCCTGGGCACCCTCGCAAGCCCCATGACCCCGGCGTCTGTGTGACAGACCCCACCAGGCTAGTGACGGACCCACCAGGCTAGGGACAGACCCGTCAGGCTAGGGACGGACCCACCAGG